>NC_050581.1:0-300000 GCF_011100635.1 Trichosurus vulpecula | reverse complement strand
GTTAAAGTCTCAGACCTTCAAACAGCACAGTGTCGTGGCCCCTCTTAGGTGCTAAGCACCTGATGAGTATCATTCCTAGGGTGTGGCCCCTGGAACAAAACACAAACCTAGAGATGTGGTCTGGGCAGGCAAGAGTACAAGACTACAGCCTTCCTTATTCTAGATACTCTGATTTCTTTTAATGTAGCCTGTAATCAATTAGCTCTGCTACTGCTTTGAACACTGCTGACTGAAACTGAACTTAGAAACACCCCCAGAACTCCTCCATACAAACTTGTTAGCCGTGTCTTTCCCATCTTGTATTGTGTAGTTGCTTTTTTGGATCGACTCTGCAATGTTCTTCAGCGTTAGACAGGTGGCATGGCACAGAGACTATGTGGTCAGAAAGACTAAGGTTCAAATCCTTCCTCTGACAGTATCAGTTGGGTGACTATGAACAATTTGCTGCTTAACCTTTCAGTGTGCCAAGCAACCCTCTAAGACTCTTAACTGACAGAGAAGTTGCTTATCTTCATCAGTGGAGGTAGTTTTCCTTTCAGGAACTCCCTACACCAATGAATCTATAAGTGAAAACTGGAAAGGACTTTAGTATTCATCTAATCCATAGGTTCCCAAACATATTTGGCCTAGTGCTCCCTTTAAAAAAAAATTACTCAGCGCCCCTCTGGAAATCTTACAAAGTAGGAAAGAAGTCTCAGATTAAGTGTACAATTGCACCTGAGGCTACTACCACCTCCCTGGATCATTCTAGCACTACCCCCGGGTGCAGTATCGCTCACTTTGGGAACCTCTGAATTCTAGTCCTGACCCTTGATTTTAGAGATGAAGAGAGAAGCCCAAAAAACTAAATTACCTGACCAAGCTCACAGAGGCA
Source organism: Trichosurus vulpecula (assembly GCF_011100635.1). Classification (NCBI taxonomy): domain Eukaryota; kingdom Metazoa; phylum Chordata; class Mammalia; order Diprotodontia; family Phalangeridae; genus Trichosurus; species Trichosurus vulpecula. Next base: position 299,126 of record NC_050581.1, on the reverse strand, counting down.
AGTGCTCTTTCTATTAAATCACACTGCCCTAGGGATGAGCAGAAGAACATAAGGCAAGGCTGGGCACTTATACAGGAGACATAGATGGACTGTAGGGGTCCCTGAATACCAAAACTAGGGCCTTGAATTCGAGCAGGTTCCAGCAATAACATTTTTGTGTCATAAATTAGGAATATTACTTAGGCTGTGAGGTGGAGGGTGGGTTGGAAAGGGAACAGAATGGAAGCAGGAAGTCTGGTTAGGAATTAGAACATTAAGTTTGACAATGAATTCACTAGAATGGACGTTTAAAATATATAACAAATTTTAGCTACTGTATATAACTCTCTGTTACTCTGAAAGATTATGTGATTTCCCTCTGAGTATTCCCTTCTATGCCTTAACCAACAGGCTACATGAAGTCTTGTGACCAAGAAAGATAGAGGTAAACTTTCTGGTGATAAGCTTCTTTGAACACAGGCTGGTCCCTGACCATCAGATACATGATTGATTATGGAACCTACATTCAAGGCTCCTCTAACTACTTCAAAGAACCTGCCAGAGCTTTCATTCCACTAGAACAGCTTATAGATCTAATGTGACCTAATAAATGAGTGTGCCACTTCTAAGAGGCCAAAACCAGTTTATGAAGTCATATGAATAATCTTTAATTGTAGTGAATTTTTTCCTCAAAGGGAATATGCAGTATACTAGCTAGCTCAACCCTCAAACTTCTGAATCTTATTACGCGACACAAGGTAAAACAGACACAATCCATTTCTGAGTCAACAAGAGTTACTTAATAGGAACCTATAGTCCTGTAGGAGGCTAGTGAAGGAGGTAGGACATGGCATTTTGCCCACAGGAACCTACCTATCCATGAAATTATTCACAAGAAGTAGAAGCAGAACTTTGCAAGGGGCCCATGATTCACTTTTTTCTCCTTGTTTCTACCCTGGTGGAGACTGTAGGGTTTTTTTTTTTTTTTGTTTTACCATCTTATAAGTCCCCAGATTAATAAAACTTAAATTCTTCATAAAAGTATAAATGATATTATAAATTCTTAAGAGTGCATGAACCATTTGGTTTTACTTCTGAATGACACTAAAAAGGTGCTAAGAGGGCACTATTATGTATGTTCTGATTTTTTTCCTGTATTTTATAAAGGTACTGAATGAGGATTCACTGATATTCAGTTAAAGGACCTAAGAAACTAAGGATACTTAGCGCAGATAAACAAGACTTCTTATTGAACCGTTTCAGTCACATCTGACTCTTTGTGACCCCATTTGGGGCCTTCTTGGCAAAGATACTGGAAAGGTTTGCCATCTCCTTCTCCAGCTCATTAGACAGATGAGGAAACTGAGGCAACAGGGTTAAATGACTTGCCCAGGGTCACACAACTAGTAAGTATCTGAAGGTGTGTAACAGTAATTAAGGTGGGACTTTTTGCTGTTGACCTTTAATGATTCTGACCTTTGTTTGAATGGGGCAGATAAAGTGGGATGTTTTTGTATTTCTCCGCACTGAGACAATTGGGAGTCATTGATTTGTATCTGATGTGATACTGGGGGTGGGGAACTTCTGGGTGAGGTAGGGGCCCTAAACAGGATATATAAGCTCAGAGCTCTCGGAGCTCTGAGCCACAGCAGGAGTGGCATGTGACTCTGGGCCAGTCGTTATAATGAGCTCCCTGGCTGTCCACCCAGATGTCTGTAATTTAGCGTGCTGGCTTTTTTCCCTGAACTAGGTGGATGTTCCTTGTATGCTGGATTAAAGTAAGACTGTTAACCCCTTAACGTTGCTTTCCTTAAGTAAAGCAGATCAAAAGGACCTGTGTTGGCAGCTTTCTGGGTGCTGGTGGTTGGTGGATCTTACACCCCCCACAGAAGCTGCTAGCTGGATTGTTGAAATAAGATGGATTTGAATTCAGAAGATGAATCTTCTTGATTCCAAGCCCAGCGCTCTATCCACTGCACCCCAAGCTCATCATAGAGAAGACTAAGTGAGTACATAATCACCATCCTGAAATATGTGAAAGATGGCATATGGATGGAGGAATATATTTATTCCACTTAGCATGAGAAGAAAGAACTAAAACCAATAGATGGAAATGACAGGAATAAGATCAGTGCTCTTTAAATATGGAATAATTTCCCTAAGATAATAGTGGATTTACTATGATTAGAGGTCTTTAAACAGAGTAGACTAAAAGACCATTCATAAAGCCGGAGTAGATTGGGTTATTCCTCCCAGAATCACAGAATTTAAGTTGGAAGAGAATTCATTGGCCATCTAGTCCAATCTCATAGCCAAAAGAAATCTCCCTGCCCCTCCTCCCCCCCAATAATATACATGGCAATTGGCCATCCAGCATCTGCTTGAAGACCTCCAAGGAGGGAGAACTCACTACTCTGGAGGCATCTCATTCCACTTCTGGACAGTTATTGTTAGGAATGTTTTTCTGACATCAAGCCAAAATTAACCTCTCTGTAACTTCTACCCACTGCTCCTGGTTCTGTCATCTGGAGCCAGAGAAACAAACCTAGTATCTCCTTCACATGGTAGTCCTTCAAATGCTTGAAGACAGCTATCACATCCCCTCGAGTTTTCTCTGATCCAAGATAATTCCATCCCTATTTCCTTTGGCGAATCCTATGTATGTCACAGACTTACAGGCCTTCATCATCCTGGTTGCCCTCCACTGGACACTCTCCAGCTTATCAAAGTCCTCCTTAAACTGCAGCACCCAGAACTGAACACAACACTCCAGATGACAGCTGACTGACTGATGAAGTCAGAATACATTAAGAGTATATCCTTCTTCCTGGAAGCTACACCTCTCTTAATTCAGCTCAGGAACACATTAGCTCCTTTGGCTGTCACATAACACTGCTGACCCATCCACTAAAGTTTCCAGATCCTTTTCAAAACAAATGTTCTCTAACCATGCCACCCCTTATCTTGTACTTGTGAAGTTTATTTATTTTTTTTTGGTATTTATCCCTAATGAATTTTTTCTTATTAGATTCAGCCTAATGTTCTGGTTTGTCAAGAACCTTCTGAATCTAGACTCTGTCACCCAGAGTCAGACTTAATAGACATTTATTAAGTGCTTACTATGTGCTATGTACTATGTGCTGAGCACTGGAGATAAAAAGTAAGGGATAAGACAGTCCCTTATCCTTGAGGAGTTCACAACCTGACAAGGGGAAGACAACACATAAAAAGAACCTGGAAAAGGCAGAAGGGCAGGGAGGGAGGAGAGTGGTTGGGGTGGGAAAGGATCTGAGAAGGTATGAGTTTGCTAGTCTCCCCGGCTTTGTGTCATCTGCAAATCTGATAAGTATGTGTTTCAACAATCTGGCTAGCAGCTGTTGTGGGGGTGTAAGACCAACACAACCCCAACAACAAGCATGCCGCAAAAGCACAGGTTCTTTTGATCTGCTTAAACTAAGGAAAGCTATGTGAAGGGGTTGACAAGCTTACTTTAATTCAGCATACAAATATCATTCACTTAGTTCAGGGGAAGAGACCAGCACTCTGAACTTCGGTGCAAATTACAAACATCAACAGACAGACCAAATACAGATTCATAGTTACCAACATCTAGTTTCAGCCCAGGAGCTCAGAACAAGGGCTGGCCCAGAGTCATGCGTGCCACCACTGCTGTGGGAAAGAGCTCCAAAGAAGAGAAGGCCAACCCCTGGTTTTATATCTTTTTCAGCGTCAGGGGTGAGTCAAAGACTCACCCACGTGACCTAAAATCATTACAAAGAGGCTACTCAAACCCATGTGGTCTAAGAGCCTCTGATGTCCCAAACCTATCACTCAAACTCATTTGTAAACTATGCCCTCCCCTGAGTTAGCCCCACCTTGGGCCCCACCTTAGTTACCAATCCACACCCACGTAGGTTTTACACCTAATAGGGGTTTGGGCCTGGGGCTTAGCACCTAGTAAGGCTCAATGAAATTACTCAAAGGAAACAAACCAAACTTTTCAAGGGCATTTGGTTGAACTAAGTGCTAAGGAGCCCATTTTGCTTACCAACACAGTATGCTATTTATGCTTTTGTTGAAGTCACTGGTAAAAATGTTAAACCACGCAGGACCAAGCACAGATACCTGAAGCATTCCACTGGAGATCTCCTACCATACTGACATAAAACCATTAACAACTAACTACTCTTTGAATCCGGCCATTTCCATCAATTCTGAATCCTTCTAATTGTATTCACATCTAGATAATCTTACTTTATCTCCTCCACAGAACAGTCTGAGACACTTTATTGAAAGCTCTTTGCTTTAATCTAGTATTTTAGTAATCTTGTCAAAAAGGAAAGGAGGTTAGTCTGGCATGACCTATTCTTGATTATAGATAGAGAGATCTGTTCACACTTTGTACTTGAAGAGGACCAATGACATCCCAAAGTTAGGGTCAAAGTACAGTGTGTTCAACTTTGGCTGATAAATTCAGTAAGAGCTTAGAAGGCTCTACCACAGGTCAGGCACAAATAGCCTACGGGAACATTTGAGATGGAGATGTCTCTAGATTTGCATGTTTCCTTTGTGCTACTGCAATTCTGCTTTGCTCACCACCTTCTTTGATGTGGGTATACCATGATGGGCAGTCCTGTGCCAGGATCGCCCATTCTCCCGTGTCTCACAATCAATACTAAAGTTCTTCAGAGAGACCTTGAGAGTGTCCTTGTCCCACTTCTTCTGACCTCTGTGTAAGGGCTTGTCTTGTGTGAGTTCTCTGTAAAATAGTCTTTTAGGAAACATGCATTTGGGTATGATAAAGCATTTAAGTGCTTACTATATACAAGGTACTGTATTAAGCTAAGGATACAAAGAAGATTAAACAAGACAATTTCTGCTCTCAAGGAGCTCACCTTCTAAGAGGGAGTTCTTTCTGTTGGGGGGAAGGTATATTCACAGCAGCAGAGTAAGCCTCCAGGAAAGATAAAAGTGAAAGCTAGCTTGTCACGGCCTAAGACTGTTCCAGATTCTGGTGACCAGGAAGGAGAGATTAGGGCCCTGTTGGAGAAGGTATGTGGAGATGGCCAAGAGCCATAATGGATCTTTGTAAACACTGCTTCCCTTCAAAGATGATGATCCACTATTTATCTAATGAGCCATTCTAGAATTCTCCCAAGAATCAAAGTCAGGCTCACTAATAAAGTTTTCATGCTTTCTCTTCCATTTTTAGACAACTTGGGACCACAACTGTCCTTCAATCTTAAGGTAACCTTCCAATTTTCCACAGTCTTTCAAATATCACTGAGAGTGCTCAGCAAGGACAACAGGTGATCAGAACAAAGGGCACTAAGATGTCCTCATACTATCTCTACGGCATCAACTACCTTTTAGTCACTTTTATGGCAAAAGTTAATTTCTTTAGCAGAGAAAGCAGAAGTAAAATAGAAATTGATTGAACACCTTGGTCTTCTCTCTGTTGTCAGCTACCATTGTCCAATCCCCCTCAAAGTAAAGGTCTTCTCCATCTTCTCCCAAGGCAGCTTCTAAAATGATCATTTTTCTGCTTGTCCTTAGCTTCCCTCAACAGTTCTTCATTTTGAACATTTGAACTCCCTCTGCAGTGGTGTCTTTACATGAGCCTGCGCTCGCTCCCATTTTCCGGACATTTCTAAAATCTAAGTCAGTTGGTGAATCACCTGTAAATATTAACAACAGCAGTAGTAACGGTAGTAATAGCTAGCGATCTGCCTAGCATTTACACATGTTAACTCATTCCATGTTCATAACAATCCCGTGAGGCAGGTACTACGATTACCCTCATTCTACCGATAAGGAAACTGAAGCCCAGGGTCACATAGCTAGCGTCTGAGGTAAGATTTGCATTCAGGTTTTCCTCACTCCATACAATAAAGACACACACACAATTAGCCTTTTTAACCTGGCTGCATTGATTTTGTTTGTGCAGTCTTTTCAGTGGTATGTAGTAAAATCATCTTTTATGTTTTGCAGTCTCCTCTGTGTATTGTTTGGTTAAGCGCTTTCTCTCTTACCATAATTGTGCTACCTCCTGGATGATGACTTTTCTAGGATGTTGTTTGTACAGGTGATTCCTCTTCATGAATTAACTGGATTTACGTGGCCTCTGAGGCCCTTCCAACTCTTAGAATTTTGTTAAATTCAGCAAAGATTCATTATATTTTAGGCATTGAGAAAGTAAATTCTTAGGAGAGTTTGTGACACATAGAGTTTTTTTTAAATAAGTTTTTATTGCTGTCTTTTTTTTTACATCAAGATTTCCCCAGTATCCCTCCTCCTTTACATCTGCCTCCCATATAGCAAACACTATTTTTAAAAACAAAAAAAATCTGCAAAACTGACTAATACATTGAAAAGTTCTGAAAATATATGCAGCATACCAGACTAGTGGACCTCCCATCTCAGCAAGGGAGTAGAGGTTTCTTTTCATATCATTTCTTTGGAGACATAGTTGATCTTTATAGTGTTGAAACTTTTATTCTTTTGTGGTTCTTTCCTTTTAAATTTTTGTAGTCTTCTCCATTTATGTTGTCATCCTGCATATTGTTTTCTTGGCTCTACTTATTTCATTCTTCATCAGGTGTGATGATGATGATGATAGCATTTATATAGTGCTTTAAAGGTTTTCAAAGTGTTTTACTAATATCACCTCGTTTTATTCTCATAACAGCTCTAAGAGGTAGTTTCTTTTATCCACATTATATAGATGAGCAAATTGAGACAGGTGACGTGACTTGCCCAGGGTCACACAGCTAGTAAGTGTCTGAAGCTAGATTTGAACTCAGGTTTTCCTGCCTTCAGGTCCAACACATCGTGCCACCTAACTCCTGGAGACCTATGACTAGACCATAGCTCTAAATGGTTTTGCTTTATTGAAAAGAAACACATTGGCTAAAAAAAGGTCACGTAAATCCAATCAAACAAAGTCAATGCAGCCAGGTTAAAAAGGTTAATTGTTGGAGAAAATATCTTTCAATCAAGTGTCTGCAATAAAAGTCTGATAATCAACACAAATATAAAAGACCAAGAGCCATTCTCCAATAGAAAAGATGTCAAAATATATAAAAAACATTATTAAAAAGAACTGCAAACTCTTAAAAACCATAAGACTATTCCAAATCACTAATAATACGGGAAATGAACATTAAACAATTTGAAATTTCAACCTGACACCCAGCAAATTGGCAAAGGTGACAAAACAAAGAAATACTCAATGTTGAAACTGCAAGAAGACAGGCACAATGATGTACTTTGATGGACTTGTAAACAGTCCAACTATTCTGGAAAACAATTTGGAATTACGTAGAGAAAGTGGCTAAAATGCCCACAGATAGAAAGGTTTCATATGTACCAAATATTTAAAAGTTTTTTTATGGAAGCAAGAAACAAAGGATTCTTCAACTGAGAAATAGCTAAAGTGTAATACATTAATGTAATCATTTTAAGACATTAGAGACATAAAATGTAGAGAAACTTGGGAAGACTTCAATCCATCAATGAATTAATAAGCATTTTTATTGGTGGAGTTGTGAGATGATCCAGCCATTCTGGAGAGTAATTTGGAACTACGCCCAAAGAGCCATAGGAATGTTCATACCCTTTGACCCAGCAATACCACTTCTAGGGTTGTATCCCAAAGAAATCACACAAGAGGGAAAGGGACCCATATGTACAAAGATATTTACAGCAGCTCTCTTTGTGGTAGCCGAGAATTGGAAATCAAAGGGATGCCCATCAATTGGGGAATGGCTGAACAAGCTGTGGTATATGAAGGTAATGGAATACTATTGTGCCATAAGAAATGGCGATGATACAGACTTCGTAACACCTGGAAAAACCTACATGACATAATGCTGAGTGAGCGGAGCAGAGCCAGGAGAACATTGTACACAACCACAGATGTATGGATTCCGTGAGGACCCACCCGGACAGACTTCGCTCCTCGCAGTAACACAACGTGCAGGCACAACTCCAAAGGACTCACGATGGAGAATGCTATCTACATCCAGAGAAAGAACTATGAAGTTTGAATGCAGATTGAGGCACACTTCATGCTCGCCTTTTTTCTTCTCTTTTGTTTTTGGGGTTGTTTTTTTTTTTTTGGTTCTGTCTCTTCTTTCTCACGATTCATTCCATTGGTCATAATTCTTCTCCACAACTTGACTAGTGTGTAAATTAATTCAATGCGAAGTTATACATGGTAGTTATATGAGATTCCATGCCGTCTTGGGGAGGGAAGGAGGAGGGAGGGGAGAAAATCTGGAACTCAAAATTATGTAGAACCGTGTGTGGTAAACTAAAAATAAAAAAATATATTAAAAAAAAATAAAAAATTATGCTTAAAAAAAAATAAGCATTTTTATTAAGTGTCTACTATGCACTGGGAGCGGGACTGTACACCCAGCACTTAGTACTGTGCATGGCACACACTAGACACTTAAAATAAAGCTCACTGATATGTTGGTTGATTTTGTTGAACTATTTGGGTTTCCTCTTTTTTTTTTTTTTCTTTTTTGGCAAGACCAGGGTCACACAGCTAGTAAACGTCAAGTGTCTGAGCACAGATTTGAATTCAGGTCTTCCTGACTCCTGGGCCAATTCCTCCCAACAACTTGGGGAGGTAGATGCTGTTATTTCATTTTACAGTTGAGGAAACTGAGGCAAACAGAGGTTAAGTGAATTGCCCAGGGTCACACAATTTGTAAATGTGAACTCAGGTGTCTGGACTCTAGGCCCAGCACTCTAATCACTACATGACCCGTCTCAGGGACAAGGGAAAGGTGATTGAGAAGAAGTCAATTAGCCTCCACCTAGAAACTAACAAAGGGGGGACCCAACTATCTGCTGAGGCAGCTCCTTCCACTTTTGGATGGACAGTTTTTCCTCATACTGAGCTATAATCCCGTTTGTAGCTTCTGCCCAAATCCCTCTATTACATGACAGCCCTTCAAATGTGTGGTGAACAGCTATCATGCCCTCCCTAGATCTTCTCTTCTTAAGCCTAAACATCCCCAGGTCCTTGAGGAACATCCAAGAGCAGAAGACAATGCCTTGGATTTGGATAAGGAGGGCCTAGGTTCAAATTTGGACTCTGCTACTTACTACTAGTCTCTTAACCACTCTAGGCCTCCGTTTCCTTGTCTATAAAAAGAGGGAATTGAACCAGATGATCATCAAATTCTCTTCTAGTTGAAAATCCATGACCCTTCAAATGATCTCCCAATTTAATGAAGGTCAGCAGGACATAAGAGAGAGACCACTGGCTTCTAAGCTGTAAGACCTGGAGTCAATCACCAGCTCTTGTCACTCACTTTGCACAACTCACTTCATCTCTCTCTTTGGGAAATAGTTTCCCAAACTAAAGCACATAGTGAAAAAATAGAACCTAGAAACAGTGCTGGCTGCAGGGTCAGGAGACCACGGTTCAGATTCCACTTCTGACATTGATGACCTATGTGACCACAAGCAAGTCCCTTACACTTCCTCATCTGAAAAATGAGGCCTTTGTCTCATTTTGGCTCACTAGTCTTCAAGGTCTCTTTCAGCTGCAGATTAACACTCAAGAACTCGGAGCCTACCTAATCCATTCCACTTCATTTGACAGAGAAAAAAAGAGGGCCAGAGAGGAAATGAGTTTCTCAAGGCTTCCCAGTGGCCAAGCTAGGACTAGACTCCAGACTCCTAGGCCTGGGTTCTTTCCATTTCATTATACCACTAACAAATAAACAAACACAAGCATCACAGCACCACAGAAACTGTACCTGGCAAAACCAGAGCACCTGAGATAACAAGCTCCAACGCTGCTCTTAGTGACTGAAAACAACAAAGATAACTAGCTCTTTGGCAAATTACAAAGGAGCCATGCTCCGGAAAGGGTAAATTATCAAAACGTTCACATTTTACTCCCAAATTCCTTTTTGGCTTCACCAGACATGGACCCTTCTCAAAGCTAAACTGGATGAATAGTATTTCAAATTTCCTCTGGTGCCTGACGGTTTAAAAAAGACCTGCTTCACAATAGCCCCGTGATGTAGATTACACAAATAGTAATTTTCCCATCTTACAGATGAGAAAATGATCCAAAAAGATTGTGATTTGCCCAAGGTCATAATAACTCACATTTTTAGAGCACTTTAAGGTTTCTAACATGCTTTCATCTATCCAGCATCTATCTTGCATCTACGTAGTTGCTTACAGTTGTCTCCCCTGAGGGCGGGGATTGTGTTTTTTGTCTTCCTTTGTTTCCCCAGCACTCAGGACAATGCCAGGTGCATAAAGGTACTATCTAAATGCCTGTTCAACACTGAGATAGACAGTACAAACATTATTACACAAATTTTACACATGGGAAAACTAGGACTCAAGGAATTAAAACGGCTTATCCAGAACCACAAAGCTAGTGAGGGATTCAAACTCAGGCCTAGGTCACACTGCTTTGAAGTGCCAGAACCTGAAACTTGAACCCAGGAACCCAAGTAAACTAAGTGCTCCTTCACCTATTCAAATGAAATTACTTAAAAGCTGTTTGCCAACCTTAGGATGCCAGCCATCATCGTTATTATGCCATACTGAAATGAGCTGCAAGAGAGGTAAACTGAATATTAAATCTTCTTGCTAATACTGAGGTACTAAAAAAAATATCACAAGGTATGAAATGGTCTCTTGGTATCTGGTCCCTGGAGTCTACAAGAAAAAGGTAACTTCATAAATCAATCTCAAAGCCAAGAGGGAAGAGCAATTAAGACAAATAGCTCTTAGAGCTGGACCACTTGTATAATGGCTTGGCAGCTCTCCCTCTGCATTAATATCTTAAGAGTGCTCTAATTAAAAAAAGAACAAAGTGCTGACAGGCTGGAAACAGCTGAACTCACTGCACCCCAAGAGAACATTGGATTCTGCAGAACACCACAGGATGATACAAGCCAGACCAGCCCTTTTGGGTACAGTCCCCATATTCCTGACATTCCTGTGCAGCACAAGTTTATAAGGAAGGTAAATGAAGTGTGTAAATTGGTATTTGGGGTAGTTTCTTATTGATGGTGAGGGGTGCTCAAACATCTGGACCAAATTTCTGAACTGAAGATGAGGGTAGCAGATGGCACAGAGGTAATGGGAAGAGGCAGGGAGAGCCTTTAGTCTACTGCCAGATCAAAGGAACTAATGCTTCTGGCTTGCCTAGGGAAGTATCATTTGACAGTATCAATCAATCAACCAGCATGTATTAAGTGATTATCACAATCCAGGCCATGTGTAAAGCACTGGGAATACAAAGATAAAAGTAGAACAGTATTGGCCTCAAGGAGCTGACATTCTAAGGTTTGAAATGGAGACAACATATACATACATATATAAATCCCTTAGAGGGCTAGACTACCTGCCCAGGCCAAACCCACCAGGTGCCCTCCAACTGAGCGGATGGAGCAGAGAGGGAGCCCTTTCTCCACCAAGAGATTACCCCAGTTCTCCCCCCCCATTAGCCATGAACCATCAATCATCCATCCCAACCCCAGAGGAGGGATTCCATAGTACCCTCTACACTCCCTTCACGTACATTCCCAACTTTCCAATGACGGCAGGGTCCAAACCCCTGCAGACCCACACCCGCAACCAGTCACAGCACTCACATTTTAATGAGCAAAGAATCACCAACTACAATCCTTCCAGTAAGACGACAAACATACTATAACGGCATCCCACGGACCCCCAAGTCTTTCCATCTGCCATGCCACTGTGGCTTGGGCCTTTCTATTAGTCTTGAAACTGAACCCTCCTACACATTTTTTCTTCTCCAATTAGAATGTAAACTCCTTGAAAGTAGGAATTATTTCATTTTTCTATTTGTATCCCTAGTTCTCAGCATCTAGAAAGCACTGAATAAATGTGTTTTCATACATTTATTCAATCATATGAATATACAAAATAAATACAAGGTACTTTGGGGAGAGAGGGCACTAGCAGACAGCAGAGTTAAAGTAAGCTTTTTTGTAGAGAGTGGTGTATATGAGCTACATCTTTAAAAAAAAAGTCAGGGATCATAACAAACACAAATGAGGAGGGGATAACACTTCTGACATGAGGAATAGAAAATGCAAAGGCATGGAGACAAGAGATGGATTATCACAGGTGAGTATATCTACATTGTAGAGTTTAAGGAAGAAAATAATGAGTAAGAAGACTGGAAAGGTAGGAAGGGAACACAATGTGAAGAGATTTAAATGCTAATCAGGAGTTTATATCTGATTCCAGAAATAACAGGCAGCTGGGTGGTGCAGTGGATAGAGCACTAGGCCTGGAGACAGGAAGATGAGAGTCAGACAGTTACCAGCTGTGTGACCCTGGGCAAGTCATTTAATCTGTTTGCCTCTGGAGAAAGAAATGGTAAAGCACTCCAGCACCCTTGCCAAGGAAACTCCACGGACAGTATTGGCATGCCATGTTCCGTGGGGTCACAATGAGTCAGACATGACTAAGTGACTGAACAACAGAAGAGGTGATAGGGAGCTACTGAAACTTACAGAACAAGGGAAGAGGGGGCAGAGGAGACAGGTCTGGGCCATCTTCTTCTCTTCTCCCTCTACACTACATCACTTGGTGATCTCATCAGCTCCTGTGGTTTGAGTAATCATCTCTATGCTGATGATTCTCAAATCTACCTCTCCTGCACTAATCTTCCTGCTGACCTCCAGTCGCCCATCTCCAACTGCCCCTGGACATCTGTTCAACATCTCAAACTCAATGTCTACTCCATCTTAAATTCAACATGTCCCAAACAGAACTCATCATCTTTCCCCCAAACCCTCCCCTCTTTCAAACATCCTTATTACTGCTGAGGGCACCGCCATCCCACTAGTCACTCAGGCTCCCGATGGAAGTGTCACCTCTCTCATCTCCAATTTGTCCCCTACCTCTCCACCTCTGCACCATCTCTCTCTCCTCTGATACTATCACCACTCTAGTTCAGGCCCTCAACATCTCATGCCAGGACTATTCTAACAGCCCAATGGTGGGTCTGCCTGCCACAAATCTTTTTCCACTCCAATCCAGCCTCCGAAGTGATTTTCCTAAAGCGCAGGTCCAACCACGTCACCCTTCTACCAGTAGCTCTCTCTCACCTCCAGAATCCAATACAAAGTCCTCTGTTGGACATTCAAAGTCCTTCATAACCTAGCTCCTCCCTCCAAACTTCCCACCAGGTCCTCTTTGACCCAGTGACACCAACCTCCTCGCTGTTTCCAAGAACAAGATGCTCCGTCTCTTGGCTCCAAGCATTTTTTCTGCCTGGCTTCCTTTAAGTCTCAACTACAATCCCATCTTCTCCACGAAGCCTTTCCCAGGCCCTTTTTAATTCAAGTGCCCTTCTCCTATTAATTATTTACTATGTATCATATTTATATATAGCCTCCTTGCGACTATTTGTTTGCTTGTTGTTGATGCCGCTAAATTGTGCACTCCTTGGAGGCAGGGACTATCTTTTGCCTCTTTTGTATCCTTAACATTTAACTTGCTACCCAGCACATAGCAGGTGCTTAATAAATACTTACTGACTGATTGGCAGGCCTGCACTTTAAGAAAACCACTTTAACAAAAATATGGAGGACAGGTTGGAGGGTAGGGGTAAGAGACTTGAGGCAAGGAGCCCCATGAGGAGGCTTCGATGAGAACCTAACTTAAGAGTAGCAGGTACTAGCTGTGTAAGTAAAGAGAAAGGGGCCTATGCAGGAAACGCTGTGGAAATAGAAATGACTTGGCAAATGATTAATTAGGTATGTATGTGGAGTGAGAAAGTGAAGAGTAGAGGACGACACTGGAGTTGTCTATCTGGGTGACTGGGGAGGAAGCTGGTGCCTCCTGACAGGAACTTGGGAGAGGGCTGAGTTTAGTGGCAAAGATCATGACTTTTGTTTTTGGACATATTGTATTTGACAGATCTTGTAAACACCTTGCAGACATGTAAAAAGTCCTGTCTGTGATGAACTGGTACTCAGAAGAGACCAAGGCTAGATCTACAGGTCTGGCCACGTAGTCACATACATAGAAATAAGGGAATCCACAGCATACGGACAATGGAGTCAGATGATGTAGCTTCAAACCCGGGTCCTGCCACTTGTTTGCTTTGTGACTTTGAGCAAGTCATTTCCTCTTTCCAGGCCTCAGTTTCCTCTTCTGTCACATGAGAGGGTTAAGTTATACTAGATGGTCTCTAAGGTTACCTCTAAGACTGACAAGCTATGAGTCTATGAGTAATGCTCTTTTACTCATTAACACCATGCTGGGAAGTACTGAAACACCACCCACTTCTCCCCCCAAAACTTGCCTCATGAAGAGATTCTCACAAATCGGCTGTTAATCAATATGGATATAATGAATTCCACTAAATGAACCCTTACTATGTATAAGACACTGTGACAGAGACTCTGGGAGAAGATAAAAGGGACCAGAGGTCCCAACTTCTAGGTGCTGACATTACAGTCAACCAGTCAACAAGCACTTATTAAGTGTCTACTATGTACCAGGCACTGGGCATATAAAGCAAAAGACAGTCTTTGCCCTCAAGGAGCGCAGTCTAATAGAGGAGACAACATGAAAACAACCACATTCAAACAAGAAAAACACAGGATAGATAGGGGATAATCAATAAAGGGAAAGCACCAGTATTCAGAGTGATCAGGAAAAGGTCCTTATAGAAGGCAGGGTTTTAGCTGGGACCAAAAGGAACTCAAGATAGGCAGGAGGCAGAAATGAAGAGGGAGAGAATTCCAGGCATGGCAGACAAAATGAGACAATGCACACAATCAAGAGATGAAGTGTCTCCGTGTAGAGGCCAGCAAGGAGGTGAGTCATACACACAAGAAATGTGACTAAAAATACAAGGTGTGGAATGACGTAAAAAACCCAAACCCTATACAGGAAGGGTGACATTGTTGCTGGTGCAAGTCTGGCTCTATCTGAAATTTGTCTTAGTGGCGCTGTGATAGGCCTGAGGTACAGCTAATGGAGTTGGTCCTGTCCCCGTCTTGTCTAGATGGTACAGGAAAAAAATACTGAAATGGGAGTTAGGAGACCTAAATAATAAGTTCCAGCTCTGTCCCATCCTGCTATATGATCCCAACTAAGTCTCTTTTCCAATCAAGAATTCAGGTTTTCTATCTAAAAATTAGGGGGATGGGCACAACGATAACCTGTAAGGTCTCCTCCACCTTTACCCTTCCACAGATGATTTCTTCACAGGGGGATCAGTGGCAGCTCTGAAGGCCAAGGAGAAATCAACCAGAGAAAAAGTCCAGGTAGGAGAGAAACGTAGTTCAATGGCACAAACAATGATGGAAGCACCAACTACAATGAAAGACACAGTGCTAGATGCTAAGAAGACTTGATTTTGCATCAGTTCATATAAGTCTTCCCCATGCTTCTCTGTACTCATCATAATCAAAACTTCTTACAGCCCAGTAATATTCCATTATTTTATGTACTACAACTTGTTTAGTCATTCCCCAATGACTGGTATCTACTGTTTTCAGCTCTTCACTACTACAAAAAGTGCTGCTATAAATATTTTGGTAGGTGTAGGGGATTTTTTTTTTGTCACTAACCTCTTTGAAAACCTCAGATTAAAGAGGAAACAGAGCTTATAGAGATGAAGCAATTTCCTGAATGAGGTCATCACAGTGGCAAAGCTGTGAAACTAAAGCCCATGACTCCTTAGTCACAGGTCAGTGTTCTTTCCCTGTCAACACCACTCCTTAGGCTAAATAAGGGTAAACTTTAAAAGACACTAGAAGCTTCCTCATGGAGACTTCCTGAAAAAGAAGATCTGGAGGAGTGATCGGACAGAAACAAATACAAAAAGCAACATTATCTGCTAACTTCAGAAGTAAAAGAATGAAGGATGGAAAATTGTAAGGCAGCAAAGAGGAATTCTAAATAATCTTCAAAAATCAGAAACTTAGCCCATAAAAGCTGTTCACTATCTACTAAGTACATGCTACAGGTTTTCAGCAAGTCCTTTGAATATCAGTGTTCTAACAAACTTATAAGTCATGAGATGGGACAATCTGCCTCTAGTCTCATACTCTCATGAAACTAACATCTGATACAGATTTTCCAAATCTTTGCTTATCTAATTCTTACAAAACATTAGTGAATCTTGAGCTGAGCGAAATCTCTAACTTTTCCCCTGAAAATAGTAAAACTGTCCTCCTGGAAGTCTCTAGAAAAAACAAATTCTAGTCTCTGATACTTTCCAAAGGCCCCCTTCTCTATTTTCTTGTCTTGTAGGGACAGGTGAAGCACAGAACATGTCAGGCAGTCGCAATGTGATGGCACCTGTGCAAAAGCCAAGTGAGGCCTTCAGTCTTTAAGACTGAATATCAGCACCAAAGGAGGCCTTAGAAGGTATTTATTCCAAACCCCTCAATGTATAGAAGAGGATGCTAAAGCTTCTAAATTATTTCCCCAATATCACTATAACAGAGATCTCCTCACTTCCACTTGGTGCTCTTTCCAGTCACTACCTACCATGCTCACCTGTCTGACACATAGCAGTAAAGAATAATGACAGTTATGGTGGAATTAAGATACAGAACCTTCTGGTCTAGGTATGCCTGACCTCCCCCCAAGCAGAATGAGAGCTTCTTTAGGAATCTCATTTTACAATCCAAATCCTAGAATTGGAAAGAACTTTAGTTATCTAATCCAACTCTTTTTTTTTTTTAGTTTATTTAATTTATTTAATATATTTAGTTTTCAGCACTGATTTTCACAAGAGTTTGAATTACAAATTTTCTCCCCATTTCTACCCTCCCCCCCACTCCAAGATGGCGTATATTCTGGTTGCCCTGTTCCCCAGTCAGCCCTCCCTTCTGTCATCCCACTCCCCTCCTATCCCCTTTTCCCTTCCTTTCTTGTAGGGCAAGATAAATTTCTACGCCCCACTGCCTGTGTATCTTATTTTCTAGTTGCATACAAAAACCTTTTTTTTGTTTTTGAACATCTGTTTTTAAAACTTTGAATTCCAAATTCTCTCCCCTCTTCCCTTCCCACCCACCCTCCCTAAGAAGTCAAGCAATTCAATATAGGCAATTATGTAAAACCCTTCCACAATACTCATGTTGTGAAAGACTAACTATATTTTGCTCCTTCCTAACCTATCCCCTTTATCCAATTTTCTCCCTTGACCCTGTCCCTTTTCGAAAGTGTCTGTTTTTGATTACCTCCACCCCCATCTTCCCTCCCTTCTATCATCCCCTCTTTTTTATCTTCTTCCTCCTTCTTTCCTGTGGGGTAAGATACCCACTTGAGTGTGTATGGTATTGCCTCCTCAGATCAAATTTGATGAGAGCAAGATTCACTCATTCCCCCTTACCTGCCTTCTCTTCTCTTCCTACAGAACTGCTTCTTCTTGCCACTTTTATGCAAGATAATTTACCCCATTCTCTCTCTCCCTTTCTCCCTCTCTCAATATATTCCTCTCTCATCCCTTAATTTGATTTTATTTCTTTTAGATATCTTCCCTTCATCTTCGACTCACCCTGTGCCAGCTCTCTCTCTCTCTCTCTCTGTATATATATATATATATATATATATATATATACACATATATATATATGCATATTCCCTTCAGCTACCCTAATACTGAGGCCTCATGAATCATACACATCATCTTTCCATGTAGGAATGTAAACAAAACAGTTCAACTTTAGTAAGTCCCTTGCAATTTCTTTTTCTTGTTCTTTTTTCTTGATTACCTTTTCATGCTTCTCTTGATTCTTGTGTTTGAAAGTCAAATTTTCTATTCAGCTCTGGTCTTTTCACTGAGAAAGCTTGAAAGTCTTCTATTTTATTGAAAGTCCATATTTTGCCTTGGAGCATGATACTCAAGCATTGCTGGGTAGGTGATTCTTGGTTTTAATCCTAGCTCCACTGACCTCCAGAATATCGTATTCCAAGCCCTTCGATCTCTTAATGTAGAAGCTGCTAGATCTGGTATTATTCTGATTATGTTTCCACAATACTCAAATTGTTTCTTTCTGGCTGCTTGCAGTATTTTCGCCTTGATCTGGGAGCTCTGGAATTTGGTGACAATATTCCTAGGAGATTTCTTTTTGGGATCTATTTGAGGAGGCGATCTGTGGATTCTTTCAATTTCTATTTTGCCCTGTGGCTCTAGAATGATAATTTCTTGAAAGATGATATCTAGGCTCTTTTTTTGATCATGGCTTTCAGGTAGTCCAATAATTTTTAAATTATCTCTCTTGGATCTATTTTCCAAGTCAGTGGTTTTTCCAATGAGATATTTCACATTGTCTTCCACTTTTTCATTCCTTTGGTTCTGTTTTATAATATCTTGATTTCTCATCAAGTCACTAGCTTCCACTCGCTCCAATCTAATTTTTAAGGTAGTATTTTCTTCAGTGGTCTTTTGGACCTCCTTTTCCATTTGGCTAATTCTGCCTTTCAAGGCATTCTTCTCCTCATTGGCTTTTTGGAGCTCTTTTGCCATTTGAGTTAGTCTATTTTTTAAGGTGTTGTTTTCTTCAGTGTATTTTTCAGTATTTTTTTTTTTGGGTCTCCTTTAGCAAGTCATTGACTTGTTTTTCATGGTTTTCTTGCATCCTTCTCATTTCTCTTCCCAATTTTTCCTCTACTTCTTTAACTTGCTTTTCCAAATCCTTTTTGAGCTCTTCCATGGCCTGAGACCAGTTCATGTTTTTTTTGGAGGCTTTTGTTGTAGGCTCTTTGACTTTGTTGACTTCTTCTGGCTTTATGTTTTGGTCTTCTTTGTCACCAAAGAAAGATTCCAAAGTCTGAGACTGAATCTGGGTGCGTTTTTGCTGCCTGGCCATATTCCCAGCCAACTAACTTGACCCTTGAGTTTTTCGTCAGGGTATGACTGCTTGTAGAGTTAAGAGTACTTTGTTCCAAGCTTGGGGGGATGCGCCAGCTCTGCCACACCAGCACTACTTCTTCCCCAAGAACCCCCAACCTGGACTGGACTTAGATCTTCAGCAGGCTCTTCACTCCTGCTCTGATTCGCCACTTAATTCTCCCACCAGGTGAGCCTGGGGCGGGAAGCAACAGCAGCTGTAGCTGCCCTACCTCCGCTGCCCCCGGGGCGGTAGCCGAACCTCGAACTCCTTCCACTCCGGCAGCTTCTCCCACTAACCTTCTCTGTTGTCTTTGGTGTTTGTGGGTTGAGAAGTCTGGTAACTGCCGCAGCTCACTGATTCTGGGTTCTAGGGCCCGCTCTGCCTGGCTCCTGGTCTGGTTGGTCCACGCTGCCCACACTGGGCTCTGCTCCGCTCCGCTCCCAGCTCCCAGCTCTGTGTGGGACAGACCTCACCCAGAGACCATTCAGGCTGTCCTGGGCTGGAGCCCTGCTTCCCTCTCCTATTTTGTGGGTTCTGCAGTTCTAGAATTGGTTCAGAGCCATTTTTTTAATAGGTTTTTGGAGGGACCTGGCAGGGAGCTCATGCTAGTCCCTGCTTTCTAGCCGCCATCTTGGCTCTGCCCCTTGACTATGTTCTAAAAATAAAGATGAACAGACAATGGAATAGGGAAAGAAGGAAGGAGTAACTGATAAATCATTATAGATATTATATGCTGAACTTCTTTTTTAAAAGTTAAATAAGTTGTTAATATAAATTTAATTTTTATTGCTTAAAACTGCTTACAATAAATTTATAAAAACACATACCAAAGGAATGTCAAAATAAAGAAATGTACTCATTACGAAGGTCAGTCAGTCAGTCAGCTTTCAAGTAAGCACTTACTACATGGCAGGCACTGTGCTAACTTAATTCCTGCCCTTAAGGAGCTAACATTTTAACAAGGAAGACAACACATAAAAGGAAGCTGAGAATGGGGGAAGAGATGGGGGTGGAAGGAATGGAGGAAAGGGATGAGTAGAAGGAGAAGGTCCACAGCTGAGAAGTCCAAAGTGAGACAGATATGAGATTTTGTTTTGATGATTCTAAAAGACAACTAAAGGAGTTCCTGTTTTCCCCCTGGCTTCCCTCCCCTAAACCCCAATTACCTAGTTCAAGCTATACTAATGGTCCTAATGGTTTTAAATGCCTTTAAATGATATGACCCATCTGACAAGTGGGCAGATTCAAAGAGCTGAAGTACCTCCTTAATCACTGCTCATAAGAACATACCTTGGGTTTTATCTCTAGAGTAGGCTGCAATGTTGTTCTCTCACAAATGAGAGGAAACACTTGCAAGACTGTTGGATGGAGTTCACAGTGGTCTTGAAACAAAACTTTCTCTGTTCACTGAACTGGCTCACTCAGAGACCAAATTTTTTTTTATTTAATATTCTTAGTTTTCAACATTGATTTCCACAAGACTTTGAGTTACAAGTTTTCTCCCCATTTCTACCCCACCCCCACCCCAAGATGGCATAAATTCTGATTGCCCCTTTCCCCAGTCTGCCCTCCCTTCTATCACCCCACTCCCTACCCCCAATCCTCTTTTCCTCTTACTTTCTTGTAGGGCAAGATAGATTTTATATCCCACTGCCTGTATATCTTATTTCTCAGCTGCATGTAAAAACAACTTTTTTTTGAACATTTGTTTTTAGAACTCTGAGTTCCAAATTCTCTCCCTTCTTCCCTCCCCACCCACCCTCCCTGAGAAGGCAAGCAATTCAATATAGGCCATACATGTATTGTTATGCAAACACTTCCATGATCATCATGTTGTGAAAGACTCTACTTCCCTCCATCCTATCCTGTCCCCCTTTATTCACATTTCTCCCTTGACCCTGAGAGACCAAACTTCTAAGCAGTGTAATATAGTGTCAAGAATACTGGCTAAAGCCAGAGGTCCTGGATTCAAATCCCAACTGTGTTATTTTCTAGCTATGTGACCTTGGGTAAGTTACTACAACTACAGCCTTCAGTTTCCTCATTTGTAAAAAGAAGTGGCTGGACTAGACTATCTGTGATCTCCCTCACTGAGATCCTATAAACACTGGCTTCGTGAGGTCAATTGAAGCAAAGTTCCCTCTCTGGGATTCAGTTTCCCTACTTATAACATAAAATTAGACTAGATGATCTCTAAGACCCTTCTCCATTCTGACAAATTCTGAAAACCCATAAAAACTAAGCTGCCAAGTCATACTAAAGAATTTGGTGAGTTTTAAAATGACTCATGAGAAAATAATTAACTCACTCAAGTTTTCAACCAGAGATAACCTGACCTTCCAATTTTCTTTAGTACTTCTGAGATCAGTACCGTAAATGTTTTAAGTATTCCCTCCACCAATGCAGTTCTTAGCAGACCATTTAATGAGCTGCTCTAGCCAAGAAACACAACTACAAACCTGCCTTCCAACATCTTTCAATAAATAAAGACTAATTTTTTTATTCTATCACTCAACCTGTCTTTTTCATGAGTTCAAGAAAGTTAATAGGATTGAAAAGACTATAAATGGGAAAAAAAAATAGAAAATAAAGAAAAATAACCAAATAGGAAGCTCATGATCTTTTCATCCCAAACCATCACTTCAACATAACTTCCCCATTTTTTTGAGGGTACCACCATCCTTCCAGTCATGAAGGTTTGCAATCTTAGAACCTTTCTTGACTCTTCCCTCTCTCTTAGCCCTCACATCCAGCTGGCTATCTTGTCAATTCTGGCTTTACAACATCTCTTATATTAATCCTCTCTTCTCTGTTTACACTGCCATCCTAGTTTCAGGCCCTAGTCACTTCTCAACTACATTATTACAGTAGCCTTCTAACCAGTATCTCTGCCTCCAATCAATACTCCTAAAGTACTAACCTGACCATATCACTCTCCTGTGCAACCAAAAGGTATTTATTAAATGCCTAGTATGTATGTACCATGTGTCAGGTGCTAGAAAGACAAGTCCAAAGAATCAAAGAGTTTATATTCTATGTTCCAACAAGGGAGACAAGTACATATGAAAATATACAGCATTAATATAAAACTCATAAATAAATACAAATACATGGTAGTTTGGGAAATAAGGAACTAGCAGTTGGGAATCAGGAAAGATTCCATGAAGAAAATGGTACTTGAGCTGCAACTTAAGGAAGAGAGGGACTCTATGATGTAGAGCAGGGCTGTCTATGCAGCCTGCCTACAAGCACAGAAATTGACATAAATGCTTTAGCGAACGAAGCCAAGATACTGCAGAGTTCTCACGAAAATGGCAAAGCAAAATATATCGTCTACTGTTTTAATAAAAAACTAAGGTTGCACAGCCCTGATGTAGAGGTAAGAAGGGAGAGCATTCCAGGCATAGGCATAGGGACAGCCAACACAAAAGCAGAGACAGGAGACAAAATGCTGTATATGAGAAACAGAGAGAGAAGGCCAGTTCGAGTGGATCATAGAGTATGAAAGAGGGAGTAAAAGATATGGAGAGAGAGAATGGAGCTAAATTGTGTACAGCTATAAAGGCCAAACAGGGGAGTTTATATTTTATCCTAGAAGCAAGAGAGAACCAATGGAGCTGACTGACTAGAGGAGTTATCTGGTCAAATTTATACTTAAGGAAAATGTCTTTAACAGGGATGTGTAGGATGGATTGGCATAGGCAAAGAATTGAGGCAGGAAGACCAATCACAAGGCTACGGAAATAATCTAAAGGAGATTTGATCAAAAATCTTCAGTAAAACTGGAGTGAAATATAAATTCCTGTTTGGCTTTTAAAGCCTTTCACAATATCAAGTTTACTACACATTATTCTCCTTCATTAACCAATCAAGCAAGCATTCATTACACACATACTATCTTCCAGACACTGGACATCCCAGGAAAACTGACCTCCTTACTGTTCCATGTCCTGTCTTGGCACAGACAGTGTCCCCTCTCCCGTAGCCCTGCATGTGGACTGCACTCTGTCCTTAACTCCATCTCCAGGAACCAACCCCTCCTAGGTTCCTTCAGAGATTGAGCTCAAGAGCCACTCCACATACAAGCAGTCTACGATGATCCCCCCACCACCAAAATTATCTTGAATCTTCATTTTCTATAGACACGTTCTTTTTCCCACTTCACCCACCCTCCAATAAAATGAAAGCTCCTTGAAGGCAAGAACTGTTTCCTTTTGATTTCTGTGTCCCCAGCACAAAGCACAGTGCCTGACACATAGTAGGAGCTTAATAAATCTTTGTCCCAATGAGAAGTGAACTTTTTCTGTACAAAATATAACACCATCCCCAAAAAAGACTTATGACCTAAAAGAATTATTACACTCAATGTTCATGAATATGAACTACCACAAAATCAAGCTGACATAAATCTCATTATAATTTTAATTCAAGGTTACTACGTAAAGGTAATGTGTAAAATTTCTGTACTTCTTTGACCAAAAAACAAACAAAACTTTACAACTCTATTCAAACCAAAATTAAATAATTTTAACATTGATCATGTGTTTTAAATTCTAAAAAGTCTAGAACCAGCTTTTCACTGGTACAGTATGAAAATGCTGATGTTGAAAGTTTTAACTAATTTGATAGATAAATAGTATACAGAGTATCTCAAAAGGCTTATCGCACTTTTAAGCTTTAATAACGCTCAGGGTCTGCTGAGCACAGCCTAAAAGTAAACTCAGCTTTCTAGGAAACCCTGTATAACACTGGTATTAATCAGCTATCATGGGAAGAGACACCAGGAGCATCCGCTAGCCAGTATCACAGAAAAGCATATAAAAGGACAGTATTCCACTGGGGACTGTAATCAGGATATGACAGTCATGGGAGGACGGACACACACACACACACACACACACGTTTTTAAAATAAGAAAAAAATAGTACATAAAAATAGTGAAATACTCTATCAAAAAGAAAAGTATGAATATGAAACAGAGAAGCATGGGAAGGCTTATGGAACTGATTCAGGGTAAAATACGCAGAATGAAGAAATCAACATACTCAGTGACTACAACAATGTCAACGGAAAAAGCAACAAAAACTGAAGCTGAATGCAGTGTAATTATAATGACGGAGATAGCAGAATGCACTTCCTTCCTGTCTCTGCAGAGGCTGGGGTCTATGCAAACAGAATGCATCACATGTACTTGTGCTTGATTCATGTGTTGTTGGTTTTTGCTGAACTGGGTTTTTCCCCCCTTATTTATTCTTTATTATAAGGGAAGTCTCTCTGGGTACGAGAGGAGGGAGAGAGATGTGGGGAAATGAAAGCGACATAAAATTAAATATACCAATAAATTCTAAAAAAGAAAAAAAGAGAAACACATGGATACCATTTCTATGAATTCAAAATAACTTCTCTCCTTCAACAGAATTACCGTATGGCAACGCAGATAACTAGGAGGTCAAACATATGATGGGATATGCCAATGATCTGGCTACGTGGACAGAAACCAAAGCGGCACAAGAACTTTGATTCTGATAGTGGGCCAGAAGCTATAACAAATTCAAATACAAATATAGCAAATTCTTCCTTATAGTTAACTGTATCAATAAATTTCCTGTGAATTCAAAATAGCCTCTTTCCTTCAACAGAATCACTGTGGTTAAACACTGAGCTTTTGAATTAGTAAGGCATTTTTTTTTTGCTTTACATTCTTTAAATCATTTTGGTTAATTTCCTCCAGTGTTTCATCTTCCCAGAATATTAGCTTCTATGACTATGGAAGTTATACTGGATACAAGAAAAACTGTCAAGACAGGAGGCAAGAATTTACAAGAAGAATTCCAATTACGTAGAGTAAGATCCAGTGGAAGGAACACAAAGTTTGGAAGACTTGAAGTCCTGGGCTTGCTACTTCCCCTCTAATATCCCAGAAGTCACTTCTCGCTGATCCTGATTCTTCTGCAAAATGGGGATAATAATAAGACCTACCTGATTAGAAAGCTGGTTGTTGTGAGGACCAAATGAAAGACTATGTAAAAGCACTTTTAGAACTGTGAATTATTATACAAAATTCAGTATTAATATTATTCATATTAAGGTATCCATTTAAAAGGTGAATGGATACCATAAATAATTTCACTTTATCCATCTTTGAAAGTTGCTCTGCAGTAAACAAAAAAAATTTTTAAAGCACAAAAATCCATATCACATCCATAAAAATCATCATTACTGTTCAAAAACATTTTAATTATTTTTAATATTTTAGAAGACAAGATGATTGATATAGTGGGAAAGATCACACTGGGATCACTAGACCTCAATTCTAATTCCAGCTCTGTTACTTGTTAGTTGCATGAACCTAGTCAAGTCAAAAAAACTACCTATCTTCAGTTTCTCATATGTAAAAATGAAGGTATTGAATTAGATGATTCCTAAAATTTCTTCTAGCTCAAAATGGTCTATGTCCACACCAGTGTCCATCAACCTTGAACAAATCATTTAAGCTCTTCTTATTTTGGTTTCCTCATACAAAAAATGAGGGGGATATATACCAAATGACCTTTAAGATCTCTGCCAGCTATGATCTTATGAATGAAAGAATGAATGAAAAAGTATTTAAGTACTTACCATGTGCCAAGCATGGTTCTAAGGGCTGGGAATACAAACAAAGCAAGACAGTCTCTACTCTCAAGGAGCTCACATTCTAATTGGAGGAGTCACATAAAAGAAAATTCAGCTACAGACTGTGTATGGAAATAATCAGAAATCCTAAGGGGACAGCAAGGGGACAGATGGCAAGGGTCCACTAGTCATTAGGCTAAATCAGTAGGTCAGATGACACAGCAAGGGCTATACGAGGCATAAAGGTAGGGCAGAAAATAGCGCTTGGAAGATCTTAGGATACAGAGCACATGGTGAGGACTGCTAGTCTCCTATCTCACTGGAAGAGAAAATCGGTGACTCCCATCTCATCTAAGTCATGTGACTAGTCAAGACGGATTCTGGGTGGCTGAGTTAGTAAAGGATAGAAGTAATAAATGAGGGCAGGGTGCCTCATGGTGGCAGACAGAGCCATCTCCTATTAGTTTTGGCACTGTCTGAGGCCAGGGAGGAGGCTAGGAAACCCCCTCAATCTATACTAGCTCTCAATCTATACTTTTGATCTAAAACTCTCCTTCTATATACTTTTTTCTCTGACTAAAGGAGGTTTTTTAAGATGTTCCTATAAAGGAAGCTACTTTGGAGAGTCTTCTGAGCCAAGCAGATTCAATTTCTCTTCCACTAGTTAAATCTCATTATCCTCTGCCCTGATTATACCACATCTAGGGAAGAATCATCCAGTTCTGAGTGCCACATTAGAAGAGAAAATGATAAACTGAAACAAGGCTAGAGGACAAAGATCAAAATGGTGAGGAGATTCAAAAGCTTAGAGAAGAAAATGTAGGCAAAATTACGGATATTTTCAAAATATTTAAGGGGATGTCATACAGAAGAAGAATTGGACTTGGTTTTCTTTTTTTGTTTGTTTTGGGTTGGTGGGAAGGGGCCTTTTGGCATTGAATAGGGTGATTTTACTGATGTTACACAACACAGGACTCTATGCTTCTCCTTGCTACTACAAGGGGCTTTGGGACAAGGGATTCCCAGTATAGGGAAATTAGTGAGGGATATGGGCTCTCTATGGGTGGAACTCCTCTTTTGGCTGGGGATGAAGATCCACGGCTTTCCATTTTACTTCTTGGAGGACATGTAAAACATGAGGTCCAACTACATGGTTTAGACTTGGTTTCGCCCTGGATGGCAAAACAAAGAGCAATGGGTGAAAATTACTGGAAGGCAAGTTTTTGTCCAACATGCGGAAAAACTTCCTAAAAATTAATGCCGTTAAAAAATATAATGCCTCCTTGGAAGGTAGCGAGTTCAGGTCAGCAGAGATTGGATGATTATTTCCAGGGGATATTATAGAGACCAAACTACTCTCGATAATAACCTAGAAAACCAGATTTTGGTCAGGAAGAATCGTAAGATCACACATTTAAAGCAGAAAGAGGCTGCCCCTCCCCACTCTTGATTTATAATTCTATAATCTAGGCCAATCCACTCATTTTACAGATGAGGAAACTCAGGTCTAGAAATTTAATGACTTGCAAGGTCATGGAAGCAGTTATATGGCAGAGCCAAAATCTGAACTTGGGAGCTACAGGAGATTGAGCACTGGACCTGGAGTCAGGAACACCCAAGATCAAATCCTGCCTCAGACAATCACGTAACTTCTTCCTGACTGTAAAACGAGGTGGTTAGGACTCAATGGCCTCAGCACTAAAGCTCTGACCCTCCTGCCTTTCATCACACCACCAGTGCTCTTCCCATCGTATGACGCTGCCTCTCGGATTGGGAATAGAGATTATTTAAGCCAACACCTCTATTTTCGTGGTTCCAGAAACTGAGGCCAAAGATCCATCAATCAATAAACATTTATTAAATACCTACTATGTGCCAAGCACTGGGGAAACAAAAAGAGGCAAAAGATGGCCTCACTAGTGGGGAAGACAAGCAAACAACTATATATACAAAGCAAGCTATATACAGGATAAATAGGAAGTGATTAACAGAAAGAGGGCACTGGAATTAAAAGGGACTGGGGAAGGCTTCTTGTAAAAGGTGAGACTTTACTTGGGACCCAAAGGAAGGTTGGCAGGCAAAGTTAAAGAGAGAGAACACCCCAGGCATGAGAGAGAGCTGCAGAAAATTCCCGGAAATAAGATATGGAGCGTCTTGTTCATAAATTCTTCAAAAACAGCCAGGAGGTCAGTGTTACTGAAAGAAACAGTACATACTGGGAAGCAAAGTGTAAGAAACTGGAAAGGTAGGAGGGGCTAGGTTATGAAGGGCTTTGAATGTCAAAAAGTGCACTTTGTATTTGCTCCTGGAGGCAATAGGAAGCCACTGGCATTTACTGAGTAAGCAAGCGACAAGACCAGACTTGCATTTTAGGAAAATCACTTTAAGACTGAATGGAAGACAGACTGGCATCAGGAGGAGCCAACAGCAGGCGGACCCACCAGCGGGCTATCGCAGTAATCAAGGTGTGAGGAGATGAGCACCTGCACTACAGTGGGGCAAAGTCAGAGCAGAGAAGGGGGTGTATCCAAGAAATGCTGCAAAGGTAAATCAACAAGCCTTGACAACAGCATGGATGGGGGCGGGGAATCCAAGATAACCCCCTGGTTGTGAGCCTGAGGGACTGGGAAGATGGTGTTGCCCTTTATGATAATAGTAGGAAGAGGAGGAGGGGGAGAGGTTTTAGAGGGAAAGATAATGAGTTCTGTTTTGAACATACTGAAGTTAAGATGTCTATTGACATCCAGTTCAAGATGTGTGAAAGGCATTTAGGGATGACAGAGTGGAGGTCAGGACTGAATTCACTGCAGGTCAGATAGCAGGGAGAATCATCAGCATAGAGGTGGTAATTCAATTCACAGGAGCTGATGAGATCACCAAGTGAGGTAGTAAAAAGGGAGAAGAAAAGAGGACACAGAACAGAACCCTGAGAGACACATGATTAGAGCAGGGGTGGGGAAGCTGCAGCCTTGAGGCCATATGTGGGCTTCTAGGTCCTTGGGCACAGCCTTTTGACTGAGTCCAAGTTTTACAGACCAAATCCTTTTAAGGGGATTTGTTCTGTGAAGTTTGGATTCAGTCAGAGGGCTGCACTTAGAGGGCCATATGTGGCCTTAAGGCTACAGGTTCCCCACCCCTGGGTTAGAGGATGTGATCTGGAGGAGGATCCAGCAAAGGAGACAGAGAAGGAGTGATCAGATATGTAGGAGGAAAACTAGGAGACAGTGGTGTCCTGAAAACCTGGAGAGTAGAGAGCATCAAGGAGGAGAGAGTGATCACTAGTGTCAAAGGCTGCAAAGAGGAGAAGGAGAATAAGGATTAAGAAAAGGCCATTGGATTTGGCAACTAAGAGATTATTGGTAATGAAGTTAATTTCCCTATTTCCATTAATGGCATTCACCATCCTTCCTCAATGAGATCCTGGAGTCATATTTGACCCCTCCATTTCTCTCATCCCCCACATCCAATCGGCTGCTAAGACCTGTCAATTTTACCTCCACAACTCTACATCTAACCCTCTTCTCCAAATGCTAGTGTACCCTCCAAACCTAATCACCCTATATTTACTCACTCCACTTAATTTATACAAAATAAACACATTAAATTGTATAATACACGATTTATTCCATATTTATTCTTAGAAGAAGCGTGACAAAGAGGACGGAGAGCTAACTTTAAGGTCAGGAAGACTTGGTTCAAATCTTACCTCTGATACACTGGGCTATATGATCTCAGTGATCTAGGCAACTTTCTATGCATATAATTTGCTTGCTGATTTATTGATTTAAACTGCCAACATCCTAGATCAGGACTTCATCACCACCAATTTAATTGGTTTCCCTGGCTCTGGCTTCTCACTTCTCCAATCCAACCTTCGAAAACTAACAAAATAATCACCCTAGTACATTTGTCTGACCATACCATCTCCCTGTGCAAACCTTTTCTGTATCCTGCTGATGCCTACAGGATAAAATACAAACTCCTTAGCCTAGAATTTAAAGCCCTTCACAACCTGCCTGTCACTTATCTGGCTTCATTTCATACTACTCGTGGACTTTCAGTGAAAATGGAATGAGACAAGCAAGCTATTGTCCCTGAACTCACCAGGTTCCTACTTCCATTCATTTGTTCAAGTTGTCCTTCATGCCTGAAATGTACCCTCCACCTCCAACACTGCCTTTTAGAATCCTGACAAAGCTATGCTTATCTGGAGCATCTTCCGGTTTTCAAAGAGAGGGCAGAATTATCATTTCAGAGTTATACTTATCAAGAACTGAAAGCCCCAGGCTGTCTTCAAATTTTGTCATAAAGAAAAGGACCCCATTTGAATTAAGGACCATGGATACAGAATCTATGTCTTTTAATCAAGCCAAAGACTGAGTCAGTCTCCACATTAAAAAGGATATTATTTATGGATGTAAACCAAGGAAGAAAAAGTGGCAATAATATTGTGGTGAACAGGTAAACTAGTAAGCCACATGGCAGCATCACTGCACTAGCCATTAAGTCCCATTCCCCTCTTTTAGCCTGTTTTGTCCCATATTCAACGAGGTTAGGTTTCTAGAGTTCCATCCAGCTCTAACCTTCTATGATTCGAAGCTCATGGTTTCTACTGCAATTCTATTCTAAAACCATCTAAAGATCTTTACAATCTAACTCCAGTCTACCTTTTCCTGTATATTATTCATCCCTCCTCCATGGTCAAGTCTTGTTGCTATATTTACAGTAAGCTTCCCTCACACTCTGCCCTTCCCCAATCCACCAACTGTCCTTCCATATCTGGAACATACAACTCCCCCTCCTCACTCCATCACTTAGAATCTTAGACTCCTTCAAAGCTCAGCTCCAATGTCATGTTCTCCTTGAAGCCTTTACCTACCCCTCTGGCTGCTAGTGCCTTCCAGCAAAAAATATTCTATATTTATTTTGGATATGCTCATAAGCATGCATGTTGTCTCCAGTGCCCAAATGTAAACAAGTTCCTTGAAGGGAGAGGCTGTCATCACTTTCTTTGTACTCTCAGCAACTAGCATAGTGCCCGACACATTAGTATGCACTTCATACTTGTTGACTGACTGATCAAAAAGATGTAAAAAGTGTCCTCAAATTTCAAAAGTACATTTCCTCTTGGAAGGAAATGCTGAGAGATCTAAAATATCTAATTTTTGGATGACTAACATTTCAAGAGAGGGAGACAATAAGTATTAGGGGGAAAGAAGGAAAAAAGGAGAAGCATGCAGATGAGGACAGCCTCAGCAGAGAGGCTCTGAAGCCACTGATGGAGATAAAACTTAGAAGCTACTAGGCAACTATCACGATCAATTCACAAATCAATAATATATATATTCCATAGTTCTGAGTGTGATGACCCATCTAGTTCCAAAGTCTACTTCCTTTTTGCCTCCTTGTAGATAAGGTAAATAAAAATGACAAGTGTTGTATATTGGAAAGGGCACTAGATGAGTCAGAAGACATAGGTTCAAGTCCAAGTTCCATCACTCACTCTCAGCACGACACAGAACAAATCCCTTCTCCAACTCTTTAAACAAATTCGGTGTTGTGTTTTTATCTGTACTTTTATTATATCCCTTCAGTAGGGTGTCAGCTTCTTTGGAGTGTGGATTTTCTTCTTCTTGCCTGTGCACATCACCATCCAACACAACATCTCACACACAAGAGATGCTGAATATCTACTGACATGGATCTGTACGTGAGTGAGCTGGGCTAGAAAGTCCCCTCCAGTTCTGACATTCTACAGTCTAAAAGACTGCTAATTAAATACTACTGATATGCAATGACCAATCATAATCTCAAAGGATGAATGATGAAGCATGCTACTCACCTCCAGAGATGATACAGAGTTAAGACATTTTTGGACATGGACAATATGGGAATTGGTTTTGACTATGCATATGTGTTACAAGAGTTTTGTTTTTCTTTCTTTTTTATTTTTCAGGAGGGAGTAGGGATAGGATAGCCATCACTGAAGCATGTTTTCATGCAGGGCTGTCCAAAATGCGGCTGGCAGTGAGGTTTATGCGGCCCACCTACAAGCATAGAAATTTACATAAATGCTTCAGTAAACGAAGCCAAGCTACCCCAGAGCTCTCACTAAGATGGCAAATCAAAATATATTGTCTATTGTTTCAATAAAAACCTAAGATTGGACAGTCCTGTTTTAATGCATAGAAGAAAATAGAAGGAAGACCAGAATAATAGACAAATAAAACAGCTTGGAAAGTTAAATATTGAATTTGTAATATACTTTAAAAAGGAAGCTAACTATACTTAGGGATTAGCAATTTCAAGTGCCATCTTCTTCATCTATTCTATCACTTGTATATGGAAATATTTATTTAGTGCTGATTAAGTTTAGAAAAAAATGAAAGAAAAACAAACACTTGATTAAATCTAAAAGGGACATCAAGTCCCAAACATAAATCAGGAAAGAACCTTTTTAAACCATAAAAAATACTTCAATTTTTCCCACAAATGGATCTGGCTCATGTAATAATATCTTCTCCAATACAAACTGGCAAGCTGGACTTTGAACCTTTGGGCTACAATTTCTATGTCTGAGGCATCAAGTTGTCATAATCAAACTTCGTTGCTTCACAAGAGGACTGTTCTCTATCACAGCAAATATTCCAATGTCCTTAATCAGGTATATACTATATGTGGTTTCATCCTCCCATAGACCTCCCAAGAAGACTGATTAACTTTTAGTTTTATTTGAATACAGATCAAAGACCTGATGATAGCAGAAAATCGGAGGAGCTTTCACCACGATGGGGAGCACTCCAGGGCTTCACAAATTCTATTTCCAAGAAGACTCTGAGAAGTTCTCTTGCACATCCCTGTGGTCTGGAATCCAGTTGGGAACATCATCTACTGTAAAGTTAAAAACCTGGAGGTCTATTGCAATATTTCAAGTCAACAAATACTAAAAATGCCTACTACACAAAGTACTTTAACCCCAAAAGTTAACGCAAATGAAAAAAAAAATTAACTACTTCTGCACAAAGGAACATTGCCACCAAAGAGGCAGAATAAGATTGCTATACAAATAAGCATAATACAAGTTAGACAACGTTGAAATGCACAGGAGCATACAAAAGGGAGGGGAGAGGAGAGGAAGAGTATCAGAAGACTTCACCAAAAGAACTGGCACCTGAGCTATTTTGGATACAGAAGAGATATGTACAAATTCACGGAGAAAAGGGAGTACAGAAAAAGGGAAATGGCGAGTAGTTTTCTACATTTTAAATAGCAAAAGCATCACCAAAAACGAAACGGGAAAACACTCTGCATTTGTGGTACACTGCATCACTACAGGAGAGCAAACTTCATCAAAGAAAAACCACATTCTATACGAATTTAAAAGGGCAATAAGGGTGCCATGGCAGAATCAAGAGCTCAGAAAATAAGAGTCCCTGCAAGCAAGTCTTAATAGCTACCTGACTTTCCAGCAAGTCTCTTAACTTCTCTGAACTTTCCCTTCCTTACTATTAAAACAGAGATAAAACTTGAGCTACTGACCTGACTCAGTTGTTGGGAGGACAGAGCTACAGAATCAGATTTAGTACGTTTAATCAACCATTTTATTAAACACAATATTATATGCAGGGTCCTAAGAGAAGACGGGAAAGATAAGTACAAAGTACCTACTCTCATGAAGATTACAACCTAACAGGGGTGAGGAAGAGACTTGGGATTTCACCAATGTAAAAATTCCTTCCCAACACTTATATTAAGAGGTACCTGGGACACTGAAATGTTAAGTGACTTGGCCCATGGTCACATAGCTAGTATCTTCTAAGTAGAACAATTCTTGAAGAAATAGCAATTCTGACATAGGAAGGACTGCTACAAATCTCTAAAAGGTACAA
Source organism: Trichosurus vulpecula (assembly GCF_011100635.1). Taxonomy (NCBI): domain Eukaryota; kingdom Metazoa; phylum Chordata; class Mammalia; order Diprotodontia; family Phalangeridae; genus Trichosurus; species Trichosurus vulpecula. The sequence goes on along the minus strand of NC_050581.1, from coordinate 265,762 downwards.
TTGGTATAACCCTGGGGTTTTACCTCACACCCAGAACACAAAACATGGAAATAGTAGTTGTTGCCAGAGCAGCAAGAAGGAAGCACACAAATGCCCTATTGATGGGGCTTCAAAATGTGATAATGATTCTAGAAAGCAATTAAGAATTATGCAAAGCGGGGATGGAGCCAAGATGGCTGCTGGAAAGCAGGGACTAGCTTGAGCTCCCCGCCAGGTCCCTCCAAAAACCTATAAAAATGGCTCTGAACCAATTCTAGAACTGCAGAACCCTCAAAATAGCAGAGGGAAGCAGGGCTCTAGCCCAGGACAGCCTGGATGGTCACTGGATGAGGTCTATCCTGCACGGAGTTAGGAGTGTAGGGGAGCTGGGCAGAGCCCAGGGTGGGCTGCGCAGACCAACCAGACCGGGAGCCGGGCAGAGCAGACCCTAGCTCCCAGAATCAGTGAGCTGCAGTAGTTGTTACCAGACTTCTCAACCCACAAACACCAAAGACAACAGAGAAGGTTAGTGGGAACAGCTTCTGGGGACAGGGTGATAAGAGTTCACGGTTCAGCCACTGCCCCAAGGACAGCGAAGGTAGGGCAGCTACAGATCTGCAGCTGCAGTTGCTTCTGGCCCCAGGCCCACCTGGTGGGAGCATTTAAGTGGCAGATCAGAGCAGGAGTGAAGAGCCTGCTGAAGATCTGAGTCAGGTCCAGGTTGGCAGTTCTTGGGGAAGGAGGAGTGCTGGTGTGGCAAAGCTGGCTATAAACAGCTCTGAAATCAACAGCACATCCCCTCAAGCTTGGAACAAAGTACTCTTTACTCTACAAGCAGTCATACCCCTCTGAAAAACTCAAGGGTCAAGTAAGTTGGCTGGCAACATGGCCAGGCAGCGAAAACACACCCAGATTCAGTCTCAGACTTTGGAATCTTTCTTTGGTGACAAAGAAGACCAAAACATACAGCCAGAAGAAGTCAACAAAGTCAAGAGCCTACAACAAAAGCCTCCAAGAAAAATATGAACTGGTCTCAGGCCATGGAAGAGCTCAAAAAGGATTTAGAAAAGCAAGTTAGAGAAGTAGAGGAAAAATTGGGAAGAGAAATGAGAAGGATGAGAGAAAACCATGAAAAACAAGTCAATGACTTGCTAAAGGAGACCCAAAGAAATGCTGAAAAATATACTGAAGAAAACAACACCTTAAAAAATAGACTAACTCAAATGGCAAAAGAGCTCCAAAAAGCCAATGAGGAGAAGAATGCCTTGAAAGGCAGAATTAGCCAAATGGAAAAGGAGGTCCAAAAGACCACTGAAGAAAATACTACCTTAAAAATTAGATTGGAGCGAGTGGAAGCTAGTGACTTGATGAGAAATCAAGACATTATAAAACAGAACCAAAGGAATGAAAAAATGGAAGACAATGTGAAATATCTCCTTGGAAAAACCACTGACCTGGAAAATAGATCCAGGAGAGATAATTTAAAAATTATTGGACTACCTGAAAGCCATGATCAAAAACAGAGCCTAGATATCATCTTTCAAGAAATTATCATTCTAGAGCCACAGGGCAAAATAGAAATTGAAAGAATCCACAGATCGCCTCCTCAAATAGATCCCAAAAAGAAATCTCCTAGGAATATTGTCGCCAAATTCCAGAGCTCCCAGATCAAGGAGAAAATACTGCAAGCAGCCAGAAAGAAATAATTTGACTATTGTGGAAACACATCAGAGTAACACCAGATCTAGCAGCTTCTACATTAAGAGATCAAAGGGCTTGGAATACGATATTCCGGAGGTCAGTGGAGCTAGGATTAAAACCAAGAATCACCTACCCAGCAAAACTTGAGTATCATGCTCCAAGGCAAAATATGGACTTTCAATAAAATAGAAGACTTTCAAGCTTTCTCAGTGAAAAGACCAGAGCTGAATAGAAAATTTGACTTTCAGACACAAGAATCAAGAGAAGCATGAAAAGGTAATCAAGAAACAGAAATTGCAAGGGACTTACTAAAGTTGAACTGTTTTGTTTACATTCCTACATGGAAAGATGATGCGTATGATTCATGAGACCTCAGTATTAGGGTTAGCTGAACGGAATATGCATATATATGTGTGTGTGTGTGTGTGTGTGTGTATATGTATATATATATACGTGTGTGTGTGTGTGTGTGTGTGTGTGTGTGTGTGTATATATATACAGAGAGAGAGAGAGAGAGAGAGAGAGAGAGAGAGAGAGAGAGGGCACAGGGTGAGTTGAAGATGAAAGGATGATATCTAAAAGAAGTAAAATCAAATTAAGGGATGAGAGAGGAATATATTGAGAGAGGGAGAAAGGGAGAGAGAGAATGGGGTAAATTATCTTGCATAAAAGTGGCAAGAAGAAGCAGTTCTGTAGGAAGAGAAGAGAAGGCAGGTGAGGGGGAATGAGTGAATCTTGCTCTCATCAGATTTGACCTGAGGAGGGAATACCATACACACTCAAGTGGGTATCTTACCCCACAGGAAAGAAGGAGGAAGAAGATAAAAAACGGGGGATGATAGAAGGGAGGGCAGATGGGGGTGGAGGTAATCAAAAACAGACACTTTCGAAAAGGGATACGATCAAGGGAGAACACTGGATAAAGGGGGATAGGTTAGGAAGGAGCACATGAGTATTGTGGAAGGGTTATACATAATGACACACATGTGGTCTATGTTAAATTGCTTGACTTCTTAGGGAGGGTGGGTGGGAAGGGAGGAGGGGGGAGAATTTGGAACTCAAAGTTTTAAAAACAGATGTTCAAAAACAAAAAAAAAAGTTTTTGCATGCAACTAGAAAATAAGATACACAGGCAGTGGGGCGTAGAAATTTATCTTGCCCTACAAGAAAGGAAGGGAAAAGGGGATGGGAGGGAAGTAGGGTGACAGAAGGGAGGGCTGACTGGGGAACAGGGCAACCAGAATATACGCTATCTTGAAGTGGGGGGGGAGGGTAGAAATGGGGAGAAAATTTGTAATTCAAACTCTTGTGAAAATCAATGCTGAAAACTAAATATATTAAATAAATTTAATTTTAAAAAATCCAAAAAAAAAAAAAGAATTATGCAAAGAGGGGTGTGGAGGATGGGGAAGGCAAAATGTTCATACCCTCTGAGACAGAGATCTTATGGCTAGGCACGTAGCCCAAAGAGGACAGGTACAGAAATATATATTTAAAATATTCATAGTAGCATTTTTTTTTGTGGTAGCAGACAAGTGGCAATCAAATTGTGGTGCATGAAGGTAATGATTTATTAGTGAAACTACGTAAGAAACAAGGGCTACGAAGAGTTCAGAGATAGGAAAAGACTTGTATGAACTGATGCAGAGTGAAATAGGCAAAACAAAGGAAACAGCAACCATAATAATGTAAATGGGAAGAAAAAAATGAATGCTGGAGAATCATAACAGGCAGTCGTGGCCCTGGGGAAAGGATGAGATGTCCCTCCCTCCCTCCCTGGTTCCCTGCTTTACTGATTTGAGGGCTCTAGGTATGGAATACTGCATGTATCAGCAAGAGCTTGTTGATATGTTGGCTGATTCTGCTGAACAGCTTTTTAAATTTTTTGTTACACGGCATATCTCATGGGATGGGAAGAACAAGGGATATGTTTGGAAATGCAGGTGAATGTAAAAACAAAATATATCAATAATAATTTTTAAAATGTACAACCATTGAAGTAGAATAGGAGGAGCCCAATAAATATGGCCGACTGAAAGGAAACAGTACAGCCAAGCTCTCCTCCACGAACTTCTCCAAAAAGATTCAGAAAATGCACAAGACCAATTCTAATGGGGAAATTCAGAAAAAGTCACAATGAGTCATCTGTCTAGCCCAATTCAGCACAGACAGGCAGGAAGATATGTGGACCCCATGGCCCAGAGCGCGCCAGTGCCCAGAAAGAAGCTATGCACCACGGGCAAGAGAAGGCCTCAGACCCAAATTGGGGCACCTCCAGACATTCACAAAGGCACAGCAATGGGAAAAGATGTGAATTGGCAACTTAGCCAATAGTGGCAAGTTAGCCACCATCTAGTTCTAGGTGACAGATCCAAGGCGGAGTGAGGGACTTGAGAAGGGTTAGCATTCCCTAGTTGGAAGCCCTAGGAGTGTATGGTGGAAGGAGGAAGTTCAGAAGCCAGCAGCAGCAAAAATGATACTGCTCAGATCTCACGCACAAAGCAGATTCTTATTTCCAGCATCTAAAGGAATAATCTACAGAGGAATAACCAAGGAAAGAAACCTAGACCAGAGAAGAGCCTGCAGATAATCTGAGCCAACGGAGCTTTCCAGCAGGCAGAGGCCAGCAGACATGTACTCTTGCTCAGACCCAAACCCAGGTTAGGACCTTGCAGAGCTCAGACAAGAGACGCGCAATTAGCTTTGCTCCAGACCAGAGCACATTGGAAGCACTGAAAGCTTTTAGATTCCCAGCTTGTTTCTGAGATCCTGGAATAACTCAACACTTAATACTGCAAGAAAATAGTAACAGGACCAGCCCAGACCTTCCCTCCACAAATACGGCAGTGCCCAAACCTGAACACTGAGGTCAAAGTCAGAGGAAATAGGCTGAAGAATAGACAAACAAAAAAAGAACATCTTAATGAGCTATAATGGTGTCAGGCTTCTCAAGACACAAAGAAGAGAGTGACTCCAAAACATTTACAAGTAAAGCCTCAGAGAACAACACAGCTTGGGCACAAACTCAACTAGAATCTCTGGAAAAGACGAAGCAAGAGTTTAAAAAAAAAGAGAGTTCAAAAATGTTTTATAAAGTCAGAGCACTTGAGGAAAAAATTGGAAAAGAAATAAGAGCTGTGAAAGAAAGAATTGAAAAGGGAGTTAATAGCTTGGCACAAGAAGTACAAAATCTTATCCAAGCAACAAATTCTGAAAACTACAATCAACCAAATAGAAGCCAAGGACTCCATGAGGCAATGAGAAATATTAAAACAAAGGCAAAAGGCTGAAAATTATATATATATATATACATATATATATATATATATATATATGTAAATAAATAAAATAAAGTATAAAGTACCCCATAGGAAAAACAACTGAACCAGAAAACAGATCAAGGAGAAAAAAGTATAAAAAGCATTGAATGCTACAACCGAAAAAAGTCTAAATATCCAATTTCAAGAAATCTTCATGAGAACATTGCCCCCCCCCCCCCAGATTTCTTAAAACTAGAGAGTAAAGGGGAAATAGAATCCACTGGTCACCTCCTGAAAGAAATCCCAAAATAAAAACTCTTAGGAATATCAGGGCCAAACTCTAGAGCTTCCAGGTCAAAGAAAAAAATATTACAAGTAGCCAGAAAGAAAGAATTCAAGTATTTAAAAGTCACAGTCAGGACCATACGTGATTTAGCAACCACCACTATAAAGTAGAAGAGAACTTGGTATACAATATTCTAGAAGGAAAATGATATGGGCTTACGATTCAGAATAACTTAGCCAGAAAAACTGAGTATAACCATAAAAGGGGGGAAAGTGGACCTTATTTAATAAAAGAGGAGTTTCAAAAATTTCTGATGCAAAAAACCAGAACTACAGAGAAACTTTGAAGTTCAACCACAAGAGTGAAGAGAAACATAAAAAGATAAACTTTAATGAACAATGACAAAGGACTAAACAAAAATAAACTGCTTACATTGAAATATAGGGAGATTCAAACTGAAGGATAACTGCTACTTCCTTTCCCTGGGAGGAAGAAGAGCTTCTCATTGTAGTACTGCAAGGGAGGAATATGAGCAAGGTACCTCCAGGCAGAGTCAAGATAGAGTAAAAGATAACAACTGTCAACCTCCCCCCAAAACCTCTTCTACAAGATCCAAAGAATATGCCAAGAAGAATCCTGAGGAAGAAAGCCAACAAAAAAATCACAGTGAGTCATTTCTCCAGCCCAGAGCAGTTCAGGAAAAGACAAAAAGAGAGGAGTCTCCTTTTGGGGTAGGAGCTGGCCAGGAGCACAGCAGATAGGGAACAGACCAGAACCCAGGGACAGTAAAGGGACTGACCACCTAGGCAGAGAGAGATCCCAGAGGATCCCTGTACTAGCACTGGGTGCAAGATCATGTGCCATTTGGCAGCTCTGTAGCCTGTTAACCAAACCAATTCTGGATCACAGTCTGTCTCAAGGGAGCAGGGGCCCTACCTGGATACGGACCAGCATGCAGATCAGGTGAGCAATGAACAGACCTCTCCCCAGATCACACCACCTTGGAAGCACCAAAAACTTACTGGCTCCCAGCCCAAACAATGAAAGCAGCAGAAGAACATAAAAGATAGAAGGTCAAGACGGTCATTCCTCTTATACCCTACACCCCTCACCACCCACCAGGTAAGTAAAGTCCAACTCTAAAGTCCAAAGTCAAGAACCTAGACTGGAAAAGTGGGCAAACAAAAAAGAACCTGACCATAAAAAGCTACTTTGGTGACAGGGAAGCTCCAGGCACAAACTCAGAAGAAAATAACTTTGAAAACATCTACAAGAAAATCCTCAAAGAAAAATGCAGAGTGGACACAAGTCCAACAAGAATTCCTAGATGAGCTATAGAAAAAGATTTTTGAAAAGAACAAAAAAAGATTTTAATAATCAAATAAGAGTGGTAGGGGAAAAATGGGAGGAAGGGGGAGAAAAGAGAAGAATGAGAGCTGTACAAGAGAACTATAAACTATAACAGCTTGGTAAATGAGGCAAAAAAAAAAAAAGATAAGAAAATACCTTAAACAGAATTCATCAAATGGCAAAAGAACAACAAAACCTCACTAAAGAAAAGAATTCCTTGAAAAGGAGAGAGGGGCAGAGCCAAGATGGCACTTAAAAAGAGGGACTGGCTTAAGCTCTCCCCCAAATCCCTCCAAACAACTGTAAAAAATTACTCTAAACAAATTCTAGAGCTACAGAACCCACGAAATAACAGAGGGAAACAAGTGTCTAGCCCAAGACGGCCTGGGGGGTCACTGAGAAGGGTCTATCGCATCACGCTGAGAGCAGAACACAGCCCAACATGGGCCACGCCAAGATAGACCAGGCCAGGAGTAGACCTGGTGCAGCAGGTCTCAGGGCCCTAAATCACTGAGCTGTGGCAGTTGCCAGACTTCTCAACCTACAAACGCCAAACATAATGGAGCAGGTCAATGGGAAAACTGGTGGATTTGAGTGACAGAGGTGCCAGTGCCGGGTGGGCCCCGAAGGCAGCGGGCAGCAGCAGCAGGAGGCTCTGGCAGCTGTTTCCTGAGCTCCAGTGGCAGCTGCTTCCTGAGTCTCTGTCCCACACAGTGGGAGGAATCAAGTGGCAGATCAGAGCAGGAGTGCAGGAAGTCCTTTGCTGGCACAGAGGCAGGGTTCTCTTGCTTTGCCCTGTGTGGATCTGGGCTGCAGCCCTGGTTGGCAGTTCTCGGGGGAGGAAGAGCGCTGGTGTGGCAGAGCTTGCTTGCAGTAACTGTGGAGAAGTAGTTCTCCTGGTAGTTACACAGCAGAAAGGAGTGCTTGCACTCACAGACCAGTGCACAGGCCAGGAGAGGAGCATCACACCACCTTAGAATAGAAGTAGCTCTGAAAACAGCAGTGCAAAACCCTTGAAGCTTGGGACAAAGCACTCTCCACTCTGAAAGCAGTCATACCATGACAAAAAAGCTCAAAAGTCAAGTAACTGGCTGGGAAAATGAGCAAGCAGCGTAAAAGGACTCAGACTATAGAATCTGTTTTGGTGACAAGGATCAAAACATAAAGCCAGAAGAAGTCAACAAAGTCAAAGAGCCTACATCAAAAGCCTCCAAGAAAAACATGAACTAGTCTCAGGGCATAGAAGAGCTCAAAAACAATCTGGAAAAGCAAGTTAAAGAAGCAGAGGAAAAACTGGGAAGAGAAATGAGACTGATGCAAGAAAACCATGACAAAGAAGCCAACAGCTTGCTAAAGGAGACCTCAAAAAATACTGAAGAAAATAACACCTTAAAAAATAGACTAACCCAAACGGCAAAAGAGCTCCAAAAAGCCAATGAGGAAAAGAACATCTGAAAGACCACTGAAGAAAATACTGCCTTAAAAATTAGATTGGAGCAATTGGAAGCTAGTGACTTTATGAGAAATCAAGAAATTATAAAACAGAACCAAGGGAATGAAAAAAAAAATGGAAGATAATGTGAAAATTTCATTGGAAAAACCACTGGCCTGGAGAATAGATCCAGGAAAGATAAAAAATTACTGTACTACCTGAAAGCTATGATCAAAAAAAAAGAGCCTAGACATCATCTTTCAAGAAATTATGAAGGAAAACTGCCCTGATATTCTAGAACCAGAGGGTAAAACAGAAATTGAAAGAATCCACTGATCACCTCTTGAAAAAGATCCCCAAAAGAAAACTCTTAGGAATATTGTAGTGAAATTCCAGAGTTCCCAGGTCAAGGAGAAAATATTGCAAGCAGCCAGAAAGAAACAATTTGAGTATTGTGGAAACACAATCAGGATAACATAACATCTAGCAGCTTCTACATTAAGGGATTGAAGGGCTTGGAATATGATATTCCAGAGGTCAAAGGAACTAAGATTAAAACCAAGACTCATGTGCCCAGCAAAATGAGTATAATAGTCCAAGGCAAATACGGACTTTCAACAAAATAGAGGACTTTCAAGCATTCTTGATGAAAAGACCAGAGCTGAATAGAAAATCTGACTTTCAGATACAAGAATCAAGAGAAGCATGAAAAGGTAAACAGGAAAGAGAGATCATAAGGGACTTGCTAAAGCTGAACTGTTTTGTTTACATTCCTACACGGAAAGATTATCTCTGTAACTCATGAGATCTTTCTCAGTATAGGGTAGTTGAAGGGAATATACATATAGATAGAGGGCACAGGGTGAGTTGAATATGAAGGGATGATATCTAAAAAAAGGAAATAAATTTAAGAGGTGAGAGAGGAATATATTGAGAGAGGGAGAAAGGGAGAGATAGAATGCGGTAAATTATCTCACATAAAAGTGGCAAAAAAAAAAAAAGCAGTTCTAATAGAAGGGAAGAGGGGGCAGGTGAGGGGGAATAAGTGAATCTTGCTCTCATCAGATTTGACTTAAGAAGGGAATAACATACATACTCAACTGAAGTGGGGGGAAGGGATAATGGGGGGAATGATAGAAGGGAGGGCAGACTGGGGGAGGAGGTAGTCAAAAGCACACATTTTTGAAAAGGGACAGGGTCAAGGGAGAAAACTGAATAAAGGAGTACAGGATAGGATGGAGGAAAATATAGTTAAGTCTTTCACAACATGACTATCATGGAAGTGTTTCGCATAATGATACATGTGTGGCCTATGTTGAATTGCTTGCCTTCTCAAGGAGGGTGGGTGGGGAGGGAAGAAGGGAGAGAATTTGGAACTCAAAGTTCTAAAAACAAATGTTCAAAAAAAAAAAAGTTGTTTTTACATGCAACTGGGAAATAAGATATACCGGCAATGGGGTATAGAAATCTATCTTGCCCTTCAAGAAAGTAAGGGGAAAGGGGATAAGGGCAGGGGGAGTGGGGTAAGCGAAGGGAGGGCAGACTGGGGAAAGGGGCAATCAGAATATATGCCATCTTGGGGTAGGGGTAGAAATGGGGAGAAAATTTATAACTCAAAATCTTGTGAAAATCAATGTTGAAAACTAAGATATTAAATAATAAAAATAAATTAAAAGAAAAAGAGAATTGGCCAAATGGTAAAAGAGATACAAATCCTCACTGAAGAAAATTTAACTCCTTGAAAATTAGACAAGTGGAAGCTAATGACTCTATGAAACATCAAGAAACAATAAAACAGAGGCAGCTAGGTGGCGCAGTGAGTAGCACCAGCCCTGGAGTCAGGAAGATCTGAGTTTAAATCTGCGCTCAGATACTTACGTGACCTTGGGCAAGTCACTTAATGCCAATTGCCTTCACTTCTCCCCACCAAAAAACAAAAAACCCAAACAAAAAAGAAACAATAAAACAAAGTAAAAAAAATATAGGGAGATGATATATGTGTTCCTTCTGATTGCTACTTCATCAGGTTTCTCTCAAAGGGAGTCCAGAAGAGGCCCGATAGTGGTTCTATTATGTCTTGATGGAGGGAGAGGGAGGAGAGGGGTAGGAATAGGGAGAAAAAGAGGGAAAAGGAGAGGAACGGGGGTGGGGGGGGGGAGGAAAAAAAAGTGATCTTGAGAACTCTAATCAACAAAACAACCAACCAACATTCCTGGGGACTTGTGAAGAAATGTGCTGCTGCCCATGTCCTGACCAAGAGACCCAGGGCACAGAAGGTGGCAAACTTTGGACACAGCCAATGACAAGTTTTATTTTGCTTGACTATGCGTGTTTGTAACGGGTTTTGTTTTTATTGCTTTTATTCATAGAAGTGGAATAAAAGAAGTGGAAGAGAAAGTTGGTCTCTGTCTGAAAATAAATTTTTTTAAAAGAAAAGTAGAATGGGTTGCTTCAAAAAATAAATGGGCTGCCTTCTTCACTTATAGGCTAAAAAGACACTCAGATGGCCAGCCTTCAGTACGTTGTAGAATGTATTCTTGTTCAGGTACAGACCAGGCTAAATGGCCTTCCAATTTTGAGACACTGTGATACTATGACAGCAGGGAGTTAGGATGGGAAAGGAAAGGTTCCAAGACACAGATCCTTCTGTGTGTGTGTGTGTGTGTGTGTGTGGTGGGGTGGGGGTTGTCACTGATGATATCACATTTGCTTACTTAGCCTTACTCAAGATTATTAGGAACTCTGTGAAGGGGGAGGTTTTTTGAGGGTTTTTTTTTTATCCATAGCTTAAAATCTCATGTTCCCAGTATGCTGCTAAAACTGCACCTGTTGCTGCAAATACAATTCAGGCTTGCTTTATTTTTCTGCTTTGAATTCCCTCGGGTATAATCCCCATAACAGACAATAAGGGAAAGAGCAAAATATGTGTTTAATAATCTACACACACGCAACATCACAGATACCCACAAACATATACATTTACAAATATTTGCACATATACTTTTTTTTAAACTAGAAAACTTTCTGAACAAGCTGGATAGAGGCTTTCTTCTCTCCATCAGGCCAGAGCAGTGTGCTGACCTTGGCCATGTCAATTACCACCTGCTTGATCTGATGCTAGCTGGCCCTGACGTCCACTATGAAGACTAGGGTGTTGTTGTCATAGCAGACTCAGTGGTCAAGGGGGACTTAATGATGGCATACGGACCAAGCTTGTTTCTCCACGGGTGCACTTTTCTGAGAGCATCTGGGCCGCCTTTGAAGTCTTAGTGTCTTAGGTCGCCAAAACACAAGGGACGTTCGGATATTCTTTTTGTGGCTACGGACACCCTTCAACACTGCCTTCTTGGCCTACGAGGCCTTGGACTTGCAGGGGACGGGGGACGGGACACAATGTCTTCCTTCCTCGCCTTTGACACCATCTTGGGGGAATGGTTATTGACCATATAGTTTTTGACCATTCCAGAAAACCTCCTATCTAATTTGGTTGGGGAACCAGGGGTTTTGACAGAAGTATCAAGATATAGATAGCACCCTCTCCTCCTCATTGCGATCTGGAGACAACCACCTCTAGCACCTTACACTTCTGCTATCCTATACCCCACACACAGGGGTTGGGGGAAGTACCCTCAAGAAAGGAAGGAAGGAATAGAGTAGCTCTCAACGGAGAACAGAGTGGGTAAGGGCTTTGTTGTACTTCAAGGTTCAGGGTAACTAACATGTTGTCAAAAAACTAAGTACCTAGTATTTAACAAGCACTGTGCAAAGTGCTGGGGATTCAAAGAAAGGCAAAAACAGTCCTTGCTCTCAAAGAGCTCAAAATTTAAGGAGGGGAGAAAACATAAAAACAACCATGTACAAACAAGATAAACACAGGGAAATTTTGAGATAAGCAAAGAGAGAAGGCATTCACATGGGATGGGGTGGGTCTGAGACTTGAAAAAAGCCAAGAAGTGGAGGTAAGAAGTACACTGTGGGGAGTAAGTTATAAGAGGGTAAAGGCGGGAAGTGGCAAGGCTACAAAGGACTTACAGGCAAACAGAGGGTTTTATATTTGTTCCTGACTGCAGTTTATTAAATAGAGGAGTATATGGTTGGACCTGCCCTTTAAGAAGATAACTTTGATAGCTGAGAGGAAGGCAGACTACAGTGGGGAGAACCTTAGGTAGACAGGCCTACTAGAAGGCTGCTGCAACAAACCAGTTGTAAGCTGATGAGGACCTGTACCTGGTGCTGATAGTACCAAAAGAAAGAAAGGAGCTTATATAAGAGAAGTTTCAAAGGCAGACAAAAGATTGGGGGGGGGGGGGCAGGAGGAAGGGGCAGGGCTCACAAGGGGAGTGACAACACACATAACCCTCTAACTTCCACAAAAGAGTTCAAGACCTCTTAACCAGGTTTTGCCCAGAGAGGGCCCATGGTGTTCTGAGGAGGGCAGATGAGAAACCAGTGGTGGCCTGGGGAGCAGTCCAACAACTACAACTTGCCCACACAGAAAGGAGTCCTTATTTAGCCATGTCACAATGTTCCCTGCCCTCCCCCACCTCCCCCCACCAGGGAGCCAGGGGGATCATGGCAAGCTGGGGGACTTCAGACAGGACAAGGATGGAAAAGGGAGATAAGAAGGGGAGAAAACATAAAAACAACCATGTACAAACAAGATAAATACAAGGAAAATTTGAGATAAGCAAAAAGAGAAGGCACTCACATGGGGTGGGGTGGGTCTGAGACTTGAAAAAAGCCAAGAAGTGGAGGTAAGAAGTACACTGTGGGGAGTAAGTTATAAGAGGGTAAAGGCGGGAAGTGGCAAGGCTACAAAGGGCTTTAAAATCAAACTCTAGGGTCATACCTTACTGTGGACCTAGGTAGCAGTATGTCCTAGGTTGTATGCCAGAAAACAGGGCAGCGGATGCTGAGAATCAAATGGTTATCTGAGCATCTATAAATATTAACTTAACTACTGGTACTCTAAATGTAAGCTCCTTGTTCAGTAACCAACAAGTAGAAACTACTAGAGATTCTGAACCATATAGTTGTTGACTTTCTTACCACAAAGGAGACTAGAAATGAAAAGTTACAGCTAAATAGTATGGTTTGTGGATTTGGCCTTGGATCTATGTCAGATACTTTATATATCTTTGGCTGCAGCCTGGGCAGAGTCCTGCATCTTGGGATAGATTCTGACGTCTAAGGACTCAGCCCTTCCTCAAGAAAAAAAAAAAAGTCTTAAAGAACAGAGAGCAGTACCTATCCTCCTGACAGCTAGTGTTTACCAAAGAGATTCTTGAAGGTTATTGAAAGGCCTACGCTACTTGCCATAAGCAACCTATACTTCTATATCTCTATATCCCTATTTAATCTAATCTATATCTCTAGCCATCTTCATGTTTAAACTCCAACTCTTACCCCAAGACCAGTATACTGGATGGATGAAAATCGACCTTATCTAGCCCAACGCAGACCAACGACAGAGGTCTCCCTCCATCTACATGACAAGCTACAATGTCCATGCCTGGGATTCATTAAAAATGCTACCTCCTCTAAGAAGCCTTCTTAATACTGCCTTGGTTAGTAATCACCCTTCCCTTGGAGATCCCATAGCACATGTCACTCTCTGACGCACTTACAAAACATGTCGTTGGTTTGTTGACTGTTGTCTTTCTTGCTCAAAGACGTCAAAATGATAGCATTACGTCAGGGTCAAGGCACAGTGTGTCTGACTGTGGCTGATCAGACCAATACAAGCTCAGAAGGTTCTACCACAGGTTGGGCACAAATAATCCATATGAACATTCAATATGCTAGTTTATAATTGTGTCTGTATATTATGCCATCTCAGGCTGGTAAGCTCCACGAAGTCAAAGACTGTCTTCCCTAAACTTTGCCATTTTCTCCACAGCTAACATAGTGATCAGCAGGCAAAAGCAAATTACTATCTGATGAAAGAACAGTCACTGAGTGAAGCGCTTCAGCACACGTGGGGGTAATAACCAACATAAACCAAATGGGTATTCACTGAGTACTTGATGTGTGCCCAGTCCTTGTATTGGACACTAGGGAAATACAGAAGAAGCGTAAGACTAAGTACCGACCCCCATGCTCTCCCCAGATAGACACTCCTGTATTTCCAGTTACCTAGTGGACAGCTTTATTGGATCTCACAATCGGATGTCCTTGCCCCAAATCAGCAATTAAACATTATCAAAAACTGAACCAAACATTTCTTCAAAGCCTGACCTTCCCCCAAAGTTCCCTCCAAATGATGATAACCACCACTCTCTCAGATGGCTGGAAACTCACTTATCTTTGACTTTTCCCTCTCTCTCACCATCTGGATAAATGCTCATTCATCCTCCCTTTAACTTCCACTGCAACTGTCTTTCTCTCATTTGCTATGATATCCAAATGGTCTTCCTGCTTCCAACTCTTCCAGCACTTTAGCACACATGGTTCTGTGCCTTTGCAACAAACTGTTCCTTCTTCTTCCTTAAGAGCGCTTTTCGAATGTGGCCTTAAGTTGTTTACATGTTTCTACCGTGAAGGGGTTCGGGGTTACAATCCATATCTGGCTAGAGGCATCAGCACATTCCCCATCCTTCAGCACTCCATGTGATGCCTCCACATCTGCAGCACCAAAGCAGTCACAATGGCCTTGTTCAAATGCCAAGTTCTTTGGGCTACTTTCCTGGGATGTGGAGGTTTGTTTCTCCCCAGACTGAGTTTTGTCTGAAAATTTCCTACTTTGAAAGTAATCTTGTTTTCTGTCTTTTTTTTAACTCCTAGCTCCCTCCAATGTCTTTCCTTTCCACATTCTGTTCATTCTGCTGTCAAAGTTATATTCCTAAGGGATGGCTCTGACCACGACAATGTGCCCCTCAGAAATGTTCAGTGGCTTCCCCAAAAATTTAATTCTCAAACCTGGAATACCTATCTCTGCAGCTTTTTCTCCCACTATTCCTATTCATCATGGAAGGAGGAGGTACTATATAAGAGAAGAGCACTGAACTAGGGCTCAGAGAGGCCCAAGTTCAAATCCTGCCTCTGACAATTACTAAATTTATGTGAACACAGACCAATCACAATCTTTCAGAAGCTCCGTTTCCTCGACTGTCAGATGAAGCTACTACTGCTTGCATTGCCTAATGGTAGTAGTGAGAAGAGGGGCTTGTAACCATTAAAGAATGTTAGAAATACAAATTGCTACAACTTAATGTTCTAGCCAGAATGAACTACTAGCATCTCATTTTAATCCTGCACGCACAGGCCTTTGCTCGTTTCATTTCCCAACAGTAGACCATCCCTCTACAGCTAAAATCCCTTTCTCTTCTTTCAAGGCCCAACCCCAGGGGCACTTCCAGGAAGCTTTTCTTGATTCTATCATCTGACTGACTGCTTCTGACTGCTCTAGCTTGACCTTTTTTCTTTCCTCTTTTTTGTACTCATATTCTGCTCTGTATCAGTTATTTGGATATAAATTAATCTCCCCTCCCCCCAAATCTAAGTGGAAGGCACTTTGATTTAGAGAAGTTTCTTAACCTAGGGTTTATGAACTTTTTAAAAAACATTTTGATAACAGATTTCAGAAATCATTTTCCTTTCTAATCTGAGGTATATTGTTTCACGCATTTTAAAATGTTACTCTGAGAAGGGACAGGCACCAGACTGCCAAAAGGGAACATGACACAGAAAAAAGTCAAGGACCCTTTGTCCAGAAGAATATCAAAAACAAAGTCATCCTTAGTTGGCATCCCCTGCATACAACTTGCTAGTGCCTGCCTCCAAACCCTCATTTATGCCATTCTTCCTCACCTGAGATTTACCAACAACCTCTCTGCCAGTAACCAGAAGTCAAGAAACCTACTTTAAGCTCTGCCACTCCTTGTGCCTCTCTAAGGGAATCAGATTCGATGATCTGTAAGGTCTCCTCTAGCTGTAATGTTCCATAAGCCTTAACACTTGAAAAAACTCCAGTCCTCAAAATGGTCACGGGGTGGGGACCTACAGTTTAAGAAGCGCTGAAAGGGTCATGAGTGGAAAAAATTGAAGAAGCCCTGCTCTAGAAGAAAGAAAAGAAGTGGTCCTTAAGGACCTGCTAGTTGCCAAGCACTTGACTAATTCTATCTCATTTAATCCTTAAAAAATTTTTGGGAAGTAGGTGCCATTATCCTCACTTTACAGATGAGGAAACTAAGGCAGACAGAGGTTAAATGACTTGGCCTGGGTCACACAGCTAGTAAGCTTCTAAGGGTGGATTTGAACTCAGTTCTTCCTGACATAGCTCTCTATCCTCTGAAGCCACCTAACTGTATCTAGCTCTAATTGTTTTCATACTCCTGTACACACATATGTTTGGTACATACTATATTATTTTTAGGTACTTAATATGTGGCTCTGGAATTCACAGGATCGTAGAATTTGAATTATCATCAAGAACCATCCCTAGAGCAATATTGCCTGTATGGCACACTCTTAATAAACATTCTGCTTCACGAGCAACAAAAAACGGCCTACCTTTCCTATCTTCAAGATTCAAACCAAAGATGTATAAAAGGTTGTCTCTACTGATCTCAACTGTGAAAACTATACAAAAAAATCGTAAATATCTGTTGATTCATTCTCGTATCATTGAGAGATACTCCCCTCCCCCACACATATGCACACAAAGGCATTGCACTCATCCGAATCAGTAAGAAATCCACGACACAAATAGCACAATGATTAGAGCCCTAGATCGGGAGTCAGGAAGATCTGAATTCAAATCCACACTAGCTGTGTAACCCTGGGCCAAGACATTCAACTTCTGCCTCCTACAGTTTCCCCAACTGTCAAATGGGGGTGATAATAATAGCACCTAACTTCGAGAGTTGTAAGGATAAAATGAGATCTTTGTAAAGTGCTTTGCAAACCTTCAAGCCATATGTTTGAACCAATGAGATCCCAGGGAACTCTTTTCACTCTGCTAAAAAAGAAAAAACTGAGAGAAATGAGAAAACGCATTAAGGACTTTTGATAAAACGTTCTATTATTTGACACAGATACGGAACTCCAGAGTTGTAAAGACTTTTGTGACCATCTCCTATTCAACCCACTTCCAACAAGGAATAACCTCAATATACCCAACAAGGGGTCATTCAGCCTTGATTTGAAGATCTCACCTGTATCAATACATGAATTAACCTAGGCCAATTATATTAGCTGTGAGTAAAGCTAACACTAATTTAATATTAACCACTTTATTAGGAATCAAGAGCTATTATCCTTTGCTACTCATTCATTTTTAGTTATATTATCCAGAATCCAAATATGCTTAAGTGAACAATAAAGAGAAATCATTCTGAAATATTCTGAAAACCCCCTGCAAGTAGGGATTATAACATTCACTGTATCTCCAATCCTAGCATAGTGCTTGACACAAAGGAGATGATGATTTATTCAAAGTTTAGAATTATACATCAGAGCTAGATGAGCTCTTAGAAATCATCTAGACCGGGGAGGGAGAGAAGAAAATCTAGAACTCAAAACCATGTAGAACTGAGGGTTGTGGTGGGGGCGGAGCCAAGATAGCAGCTGGAAAGCATGGACCAGCATGAGCTCCCTGCCGAGTCCCTCCAAAAACCTATAAAAAATGGCTCTGAACCAATTCTAGAACTGCAGAACCCACAAAATGGGAGAGGGAAGCAGGGCTCCAGCGCAGGACAGCCTGGATGGTCTCTGGGTGAGGCCTGTCCCACACGGAGCTGGGAATGGAGTGCAGCAGAGCCCAGCCTGAGCGGTGTGGACCAAAGAGACCAGAAGCCGGGCAGAGGGGGGCCCTAGCGCCCTGAATCTGTGAGCTGCAGCAGTTACCAGACTTCTCAACCCACAAACACCAAAGACAACAGAGAAGGTTAGTGGGAGAAGCTGCGGGAGTGGAAGGAGTTGGCCACTGCCACCGCCCTCGGGTCAGCAGACTTGGGGCAGCTACAGAAGTTGTTGCTTCCAGCCCCAGGCCCACCAGGTGGGAGGAATTAAGTGGCGGATCAGAGCAGGAGTGCACAGCCTGCTGAAGATCTAAGCCCAGTCCGGGTTGGGGGTTCTTGGGGAAGGAACAGTGCTGGTGTGGCAGAGCTGGCACATTCCCCCCAAACGTGGAACATAGAACTCTTTAGCCTACAAGCAGTCATACCCCACTGAAAAACTCAAGGGTCAAGTTAGTTGGTTGGGAATATAGCCAGGCAGCGAAAACACACCCAGATTCAGTCTCAGACTTTGGAATCATTCTTTGGTGACAAAGAAGACCAAAACATACAGACAGAAAAAGTTAATAAAGTCAAAGAGTCTACAACAGAAACCTCCAAGAAAAACATGGGCTGGTCCCAGGCCATGGAAGAACTCAAAAAGCGTTTGGAAAAGCAAGTTAGAGAAGTAGAGGAAAAATTGGGAAGAGAAATGAGAAGGATGCGAGAAAACCATGAAAAACAAGTCAACGACTTGCTAAAGGAGATCCAAAAAAATACTGAAAAATACACTGAAGAAAACAACACCTTAAAAAATAGACTAACTCAAATGGCAAAAGAGCTCCAAAAAGCCAATGAGGAGAAGAATGCCTTGAAAGGCAGAATTAGCCAAATGGAAAAGGAGGTCCAAAAGACCACTGAAGAAAATACTACTTTAAAAACTAGATTGGAGCAAGTGGAAGCTAGTGACTTGATGAGAAATCAAGATATTATAAAACAGAGCCAAAGGAATGAAAAAATGGAAGACAATGTGAAATATCTCATTGGAAAAACCACTGACCTGGAAAATAGATCCAGGAGAGATAATTTAAAAATTATTCGACTACCTGAAAGCCATGATCAAAAAAAGAGCCTAGATATCATCTTTCAAGAAATTATCAAGGAGAATTGCCCTGATATTCTAGAGCCACAGGGCAAAATAGAAATTGAAAGAATCCATCGATCGCCTCCTCAAATAGACCCCAAAAAGAAGTCTCCTAGGAATATTGTCGCCAAATACCAGAGCTCCCAGATCAAGGAGAAAATTCTGCAAGCAGCCAGAAAGAAACAATTTGAGTATTGTGGAAACACAATCAGAATAACCCAAGATCTGGCAGCCTCTACATTAAGAGATCGAAGGGCTTGGAATACAATATTCCGGAGGTCAGTGGAGCTAGGATTAAAACCAAGAATCACCTACCCAGCAAAACTGAGTATCATGCTCCAAGGCAAAATATGTATTTTCAATAAAATAGAGGACTTTCAAGCTTTCTCGGTGAAAAGACCAGAGCTGAATAGAAAATTTGACTTTCAAACACAAGAATCAAGAGAAGCATGAAAAGGTAATCAAGAAACAGAAATTGCAAGGGACTTACTAAAGTTGAACTGTTTTGTTTACATTCCTACATGGAAAGATGACATGTATGATTCATGAGACCTCAGTATTAGGGTAGCTGAACGGAATATGCATATATATGTGTGTGTGTGTGTGTGTGTGTGTGTTTATGTATATATATAAGTGAATTTGTATGTATGTATATATCTATGTGTATATATATAAAAGAGAGAGAGCAGACACAGGGTGAGTTGAAGATGAAGGGAAGATAGCTAAAAGAAATAAAATCAAATTAAGGGATGAGAGAGGAACATACTGAGAGAGGGAGATAGGGAGACACAGAATGGGGTGGATTATCTCGCATAAAGGTGGCAAGAGGAACCAGTTCTGTGGGAGGAGGGGAGAGGGCAGGTGAGGGGGGGAATGAGTGAACCTTGCCCTCATCAGATTTGGCCTGAGGAGGGAATACCATACATACCCAATTGGGTATGTTACCCCACAGGAAAGAAGAGGGAGGAAAATAAAAAAAAAAAGGGGGGGGGAATGATGGAGGGGAGGGCAGATGGAGGTGGAGGTAATCCAAAAGAAACACTTTGGAAAGGGGACAGGGTCAAGGGAGAAAATTCAATAAAGGGGCTGGGTTGGGAAGGAGCAAAATATAGTTAGTCTTTTACAACATGAGTATTGTGGAAGGGTTATATATAATGATACACATGTGGCCTATGTTGAATTGCTTGACTTCTTAGGGAGAGTGGTTGGGAAGGGAAGAGGGAACTCAAAGTTTTAAAAACAGATGTTCAGAAACAAAAAAAAAAAGTTTTTGCATGCGACTAGAAAATAAGATACACAGGCAATTGGGCATAGAAATTTGTCTTGCCCTACAAGAAAGGAAGGGAAAAGGGGATGGGAGGGGAGTGGGATAATAGAGGGGAGGGCTGACTGGGGAACACGGCAACCAGAATATATGCCATCTTGGAGTGGGGGGGGAAGGTAGAAATGGGGAGAAAATTTGTAATTCAAACTTTTGTGAAAATCAATGCTGAAATATGCTAAATAAATAAATAAATAAATAAATAGATTGAATTAAATTTTAAAAAAGGAAAAAAAAACTGAGGGTTGCAAACTAAAAACCAAAAAAAAAAAAAAGAAATCATCCAGACCTATCATTTTACAAATGGAGAAACTGAGGCCCAAAGAGAGGAAGGGGGCCTGCCCAAGGTGGGAGGAGTCAATGGGAAAGATGAGGCTAGAATTCAATTCTTTTGAGTCCCAGTCACCTACGGTTATTTCAACTGCCTGTACTATTAGTGAAAAGGCCTCCCACTCCAGTAAAGCTTATGTTTTTAAAAAGGAGTACCAGCATAAGACATAGTAAAGTAAGATGAACTGGCTCTCTGTATGAGCCAAGCTTAAGCAGTTCTACATAGATTAGTACACTGCTGAATATGGCCACAGCTGCATGGCCTCCCAATGCAGAAATGGGATTTAAGCTTTTGGCCAACTACATAACAACAGAGCAGCAGTAGAAATCAAAGCCTATGGCCACTAAGGATCACCTTGAGGAAGCTAAAACACATAAGTAGGTGTAAACAGGAAATTTACAGATAAAATAAGCCAAATTCTATCATGTGGTTCAATGACCTCTTACATGATGCCATTTCCAAAAGGAAGGCTAAACCAGCAATGATTCCTGCTGAAAACAAGTTTAAGTTTACAAAAGTTGAGTTCTACTGGTAGAGAAAGGGCTTGTATGGTAGAACCAAAGGTTTCGTTTTTTGACAGGAGGATCATCCCATGTTAAGATTTTTCAGGCCAGGTTTCTCAAACAGTCTGCAGAGCACCAAAAATCTTCTGGTCATGCATTCCAAATAGCGAATCAAGGTATTTAAACACGTGTTTATGAATACTATAATAACTTCCTTATTGGTCTCCCTGCCACTAGACTCTCTCCCCTCTAATCCCACACTGACAAAGTAATCTTTCTAAAGCACGGATATTTGACCTCAAGCCCTCACCAAACAAAAAACAAATTGGCATTCAAGGCTGGCAATCTAGACCCAACTTGTTTTTCCTACTTTATTTCATGATGGGCTCTCCCTTTAATCTCCAACCAAGTTGGAATACTCACCCTGCCCACACTCTCTCACACCTTTTGACAGACTTTTCTACACTTTTCCCATCCTCTAATCCTGTCAGCTAGAAGGGATCCTTCCCTTTGCAGTCTCTCAGATCACTCCACCAGACCTTTCTTACACACTTAAACATTTTCTAATTTATTATAGTACTTCTGTATGTCTGTTCCCCTTACTATAGAAACTTCCTGATTACAGCAATCAGTATTTTTCATCTTTATTTCATTTCCAGAGACTCAGCTAAAACTAAATCATCCTTAGAATAAGGCTGAAGCTGGAGGGAGGACAACAAAGAAAAAAATTGTAAAGGTCTATATAGATTACTAATTCAAATTCTTTTTTTCACTCAATAACACCACAGTCGGCCTCTAACACCACAATCTCTCATGCACTACATGAAGAAATAGAGAAAACAGAGATCACAAAAGTAGTTGGATTCTACTAGGAAGAAGTGTATGTTTCAAGTGAGGGAACTGAGAGACTAAGTCTCAACATTCATAAAAGATAGGGGAATATCATTTAAAAAAATAAAGTAAAATCTTGGGCCTAAATTACCTCCCCCAAAAAGCAAATGAGAAAATATTAACAGGCCTACTTTCCTAACTCTAAAAATCTTGATGAAGGTTTGAGAAGAGAACAGGCAAGCTTTCACAAATGTTATTCTAAGCAGATGACATCTTTACAGTCATGCAAATGACTGAAAGGTGCTCCACTGGCATATAGGCAACGTCACAAGACATGGAAGAAGGCCCTCAACATGTTCAATGGATCCCCTTTGGTAGATTTACAGAAGGAAATGGACAAAAATCTGCAGGTTAAGAAGGTATGGATGGATGGGCTATAATCTGCACCATTGGGAATACCCACATCGATGAGACCACAGATCCAAAGCACTGAAGTATCTCTCTCCCAGCACAGTACACACACAGAACGAGAACATCATAAACTAATTGTGTTAAATACATGGGGAAAACAGAAACATCAGTAACTCCTATAAAGTCTACCAACTCAGAATTGGTCAGTAAAAATTACTGATCTGACCAAGCTTTCTCTAAGCCTCAACCCACAGTGCCTCTAAGGATAAATTGGTTACTTCTTCCAGATATACACTTCTTGTGAAGAGTTCCATGTGGACAACTGCTACCATAAGAAAATGATTGCTGTAAAGCTCTACTCGGTGTTACAAACTCCTAATAATTACAGCTGTCCAGAAACTGAATGGGTTATTTTGTGAGGTATGTACACATGTACCTACCTACACACACACACACACACACACCCATTAGTAGAGGTGTTCAAAGAGAAACTTGATTATCCCTTACGATGTTTTAGGCAGGGAATTGGACTAGATGAACTCTAAAGTCCTTTCCAGCACTAGGGATTTTAGTTTTTGCAAAGGTAAAAGTTAAATTGTTTTTGTTTTCTAGCCCAGACTACACTGCAGGTGAGTAGCTCCATAACTCATCACTGGGCACCAAAAATCAGGGTGAAAGAGAGAACCAGAAGCAAGTCCTAAGAAACAGAGAAAGTCTGTAGGTTTTTCAGAATCAAGCATTTTGGGCAGTACAAGTTTTGTACAATGGTAAAAATCTGAAGCCGACTTGTGGTCAAGAAACATTTTATTGCCAAATACATAGTGTAAGCATTAAATTAGCGAAGGGCACGTGACCTAAACCAACAATCCGTAATCTTTTCCAGGGAGGTGAAAAAAAAAGTACTGTTAAGAAACAATGTATTTTTAAGTTAAAGGGCAGACAGAAGATGACTTCGACTTAGCTCCTGATCCTTCATAACGCCATTAAGAGGCGTCTTACTATATAGAAAACCGGTTCCTATAGAATTCATTGTCCCGTTTTGCTCAGTGCCATGCTTCTGTGAAATCAATTCACTACATCGGTCAGTTTCCAGAGACAATAAATAATGATACTTGTAATGAAAAATTGAGAATATAAACTCACTGGCACTTCCCAAAGCGTGGAAGAGCATCAGTTACAGAAGGCAAAGGAGGGGCTCCTCCACTAAGGGAAGGCACTGCCTCTACAGCCGGACTGGAGGGGCTGCACAAAGGTTTGGGTCAAAGGAGGAATGCAGTCAGATGCCAAATGGCTAGGGAGGTTCCTTCAGCCTGGTAACAGCGAAAGGCAGACTGGACACGGGGGTCTCAGCAAAAAGAAAAGCGAGGAGAAACTCCAAGGTCCCTTACAAGTTAAGGCATACGAAGGTCTATCCAACTTCGGAGGGATAGCAAGACCTCCGGCCCGGCGAGGGGAACGGTGCGCCCTTAAAACGTGGGAGTGGGCTTCGTGGGGCACCAAAATTGTCCTCAATCCAGCGGGAAAGAGAAGGCACTTTAAAGGGAAATGGGGGGAGGGGTCCACTGGAAATGGATAGAGACCCCCGGGGGTCGCCAGCTTGAGAAAAGGGAATACTGGGCAGTGCCAGGTCTGGAGCCTGGAGTAAGACTAAGTATGGAAGGGCCCCCGGACTGCAGTGGGATTGAGCTACAATGGCCTGAGAAAGATTGGGGGGCGGGGGGCGGACCTTGACCGCGAGGTCGGGGACTACAGACAGAAGCAGAATGTTGTGTACTTGAAGGAACCTACTTAGGACATGGAAAGAGAAGAAAGAGAAGAAAACAGGGTCTCACCCTAAGCCTGACGACAAGAGAAGGGCTCGGAGGAAAGACTGAGGGAGAAGGGAGGGGAAGCCCTGGAGTGGCGGCAGGACGAGGACGAGGGGGTGGGTCGCCTAGGAGGCGAGGTCGATGGGACGTCTCGGACCAGGTAAAAGACAATGGGGGTGGGGGGAGGCTGTTCAGCATGCCGGGGAAGGCCGGGGTCTGCTCCGCTTGAGTTGGGGGAGGGGAGACGCTCCGCCCCGGGACCGGGCAGCGGGGGCCCGGGAGGCGGCCTCTCACCTTGTCCGAGTCCAAGTCCGGATCTGCCTGGCACAGGCGGTACAGGAAGGATTTCGGGTCCCGGCACAGCGTCTGCCGGGTGGTGAGGAAGTAGGTGCCGCCCACGTTGAGCCGGACCCACTTGGAGCCGCCGCCGGCAGCCCGCTCCCCGAGGGGCGCGAGCCCAGAGCCACAGCGCCGACACAGGCCGCCCCCCGGCCCCACCCCGAGCGCGGCGGCGCCAGGAGCCGGGAGCAGCTCGCAGTGATTCTCGGCCATTATCTGAGCCCCTGCGGCCGGGCCCTACACTCTGCTCGGGGCGACTAGGCTTGCTCGGGCCGGAAGCGTCCGGCGCTTAATATCATCCGCCGGGCACTCTCCCGCCGGGCGAGTCCACCCTTTAAAAGGGTCCCGCCGACGGAAGTACCGCCCTGATGATCCTCCGGAACGGAAGCAGCGCTTCACACCGGCTCCCCACCCCCACCTTCGCCCGCGGGTGCCGGAAGTGTTCCTCCGGAAAGGTGGCCGCCTGCTGGACATACCGAGGAGGAAGCCGAGGAAGGGCGCCAGTTTCCAAGTTCCGAAGAGCGTGCAGGCCCGCAGCCGAGGTCGCCCGCCCCTCTCACTGGGCCAGTCTCGGTGCAGCAGGCAGCCCCGCGGAGCGCAGCCAGCGAGGGCCGGGACTCCTGCCCAGACCCTTGGGGACCCTCGTGGGTCGTAGACTGAAAACAAAGCGTCTCCCTCCCGAAACTGGCCCTTTGGCCCCGCCTGTGACTGAGCGTTATAGCTCCCGCTTTGTTTCCTCGCGAAAGCTCCGCGAAATCGGCGGTGCAAGAATTATTGCCATCTTAGAAGCAAGGTCTCACACATCTGGTGTCAAACCTGCACTCCAGGCTTTTGTCACTACAAATAAGCGCTCAACACCGCACTATGGTGTAAAAAAAAATATTCTGCCTCAATTCAATTTTCTGGGATGGAAATCAAAGAAAAGAGCCAAGACATTGTACACCTAGAGCCCTACATGCTTTTTTTATTACAAGACTATCGAGCATATGTGAAAAATTCATCATTCAGTAACTACATCTAAAGCACAAATATCTGGAAAGAGAATAAACAGATTCATTAAATTATGAGATATGATTAAATCATTGACCAAATAGAAAATTTATATAATAAAACCAGAAAAAAAGTTGTAAAATATAGTTTACAATAATTATTCACATTCAAGGCTGTACATCAATACATACAACAAGGTGGCCCCGAACATGAAATTCAATCCAAATAATTCATATATTAGAATTTAAATAACAGACTGAACTAGAGGCCAACAGTAGCCAGCAAATAACCTTATATAAGAATAAAAATACAAAAGTGTATATTCTAATATCATTGCATTATTTGCTTCTGTTTTCATAAGTTCTTCATTTTTTTGCTTTGCCTGTACATCAGTTACAGCTACAAACCAGGTAGAGAATATTACACGTTCTAACTGCCACCAACCTGAAAGACAGCTAACATACTATCAAAATGCATTCAATTTCCTAATTTTATGTTGTTAAAAGACAGCTCCAGCAGTTCTAAATACTGCCACAATTTAGTACATTTGGCCAAAATCCAATCAAACTTAGGATGTAATCATGGAGGCTTTTTCAACAGTAAGAACCCACATTCATAGTCATTCAGACATATAGATTGGATTACAGGGTGGTTTTCTTTTTATAAATAGTCCACTGTGCATACAGTTTGGAGTTTCTTCACAGACTGAAGAAATAAGTTATGGGGGAAGATAAAGAAGTACACCTAGGTGTTTTGTTTTCAGCTCCCCATGGCTTCTATCTGAACTGAAAATTGCTCTTTGCCATAAGGATAGTTACTTACCTAGAAGAGTTCTCCAAAGGCAGCACTACACATGTGTATGTATGTGTGTAGATACAGACACATGTATACATACATGTATACATATGTATGCACACATACAAACACACACATATGCAAACCTGGGCCACAAAGCCATTATTATCAGGAAATTTTAGAGAAGTGACCCAGAACTTGACTAGAAAATATTTTGCTAAAGACAAAATGATTATTTAACACATTCACCACATATGCCGAAAAAGAGATAAAAACCACACCCAACTAAGCAACCATCAATTCATTTCTGAGTTTGGGTATGAAAGGAAATAAAATGGAGACATGTGTAGAGCATTCATAAAGCATAGTACCTTCAGCAAACTCTCTACACCTAATAAATCTCCCACTCCATTTGAAGTTGTATCTATGGGTTCCCTCATCATTCTGGGGACCAGCCAGGGATGAGGGAAGCTCCAGGGTAGTGCAATCATCTACAGAGAAAGGGCTTAAGACCCATAACCTCTGTTAAATTAAAAAGTGGTGTTGAGCATGGCTCCTAAGGAAATCTGGCTTGCATGCTTTTCATCTGGAATGATAGAACCTCCTCCTTAACGCCCTTACTAGAGTGATGTGGAGAAATCAAGAAATAAACCAAAGAGAGATGATTTGGTCTTTTGCAGAGCTGTGAAGCCTTCCTAGAATTGTTGCAGAAGGGATAAAAAATACATCTATACTCCATTATTCCCCTGAATTATTCATTTGGACAACCCTTTCTGAGGGCCAAATACAATCAATATACTATTCCATCATGTCTGTTGGACCTCAAAGTTAAGGTGGAACTGAAACCTAAGGGACTAGATAAATACACTAGCCTTTAAAGATCCAACCATCAACCTACCTACAGTTTTGAATTTATTCTTTTAACTATCTATCATGGCCCTTCTACTGGTTCCTAATAACCCAGGGGATATTTTGGAGTTTCCATAATTTGTAATAAATTATCTATGAACGATCTATGATCTACCAAAAATGTGGCAATATGAGAGCTCTACAATAATGCTCCTACAGCTAACAGGCACTAAATATTGCACCTAAACATTGTGGCTTACAACAAACAAGGTCTCTGAAACAGGACATGGAGCACTTAGCAGCCAAGTGTCTGTGGTGGAGCCAAAATGCATACATAATCTGCAAGCATAACTAGATTGAGTGATTTTTTAAAAAACAATTTTGGGGAGAATTTGATGCTTGACTGCATTCTTGACAAGGTATCAGCCTAAAGCTTTTATAGGGAGGGTGAGAAGTCTTATTCAAATTCATTCTTTGGGACAGATAGCTTTTCATTGCATTTATTTCAGAGACTATAAGCTTTTCATAGGCCACAGGACCGAACAAAAATGTTCAGCGTATGGAACTATGAGCTACAAGTGCCAAATGAAGTAGGTAACAGGTAAGGGACAATGAAGAGCACAGTCCTGAAGCAGGACCTTATTATTATGTTGTCACAAGACTGCCTTCTATGAGAAAATGCCTTAAATCAAGTTCCTTTTGTATTTCAGGAACTAAACACCTATACTAAGGGAGGTTCCAAAAGAACCTAAACCTCTACAAAATAATACTTTAGAGTGAATAAGGTTACAAGTTTCCAGTGAAAAACAGACCATCTATCTGAATGGCAATTTATTATTTGTCTGTACAAAAAGGGTCTTTGCTTCATATGGGGAGCCTCTTCTCTCTACCAAGGTCTTGAAAGAAGAATTTTAGGGAAGTAGCAACAGGGCATATGAATTAAGAATATGAGAAAAGTTCTCCTTACACACTAAAATTGGTAAGACTACATTGAAATATTTGGAATTCCCTTGCCCATACTGGGTTTTGTAGCTTCATGGTCCAAATGGGAACACTCACTGCCTACGGACCTATAAGAAGCAATAAAACAACCTCTGCATCCAGGTGAGAAAGTCAAGGCACAGTAGGCTTTCTGAAGAGATAATTATTATAGTTCTCAGGTCCACTCTTTTCCTTATCCATGGTAAGAAAGACCAAAACAGAGAGTGAAAAGTTGTTGTGAGCTCTCTGTACCTGTCAGAACCTCTTGGTTAGTGCTACCATTCTATTTGTCATTAAGTTAAAGGTGTCTTGGTTGGATTAAATAACAGGGTAATAGTTCCCTCCCCCTGTCTTCTCCAGATGACATATACATACATACATACATATATATGATCTTAAATATAATGAAAGGCACCTAAACGCCAGGGTTACCGGGATAGACTAGAATAAATCTGATATGAGTAAGAAAGGGGTAAGAAAATGAAAAGCATGTTTTCTAAAGGATGGACTTTTGTGTAGGCAACAAAAAAACTTACCTAACAAGGAGAGTTAGCTCACAGTGGTATCAGTAGCTCTAGCTAATGGCAAAATAACTTCAGTATTTGCAAAAGCTAATATAACATCGCCATCTGGTTTTAGAATTTAAAAGTGAATATTGTTATTAAGGCCTAGGAGGTAGTAGCATGACCACCCAGAAGGGGAATAGTCCAAAAAAGATTATGTCTCTTCCCCAAGACAACTACAAAGAAATGCCCTTGTTAGTGGCCATACATCAGATGTGTCCACTGCTCCTGAAACAAATGGCCCATGAAAGATGTGTTGGCAAATGCAGTTTGGTATCCTTAGGTTTGATGCAGTTTAAATAACTGCATAAACAAAAAAAAGTGGGGAGTTCTATAAACGCTTCGGAGAACTTTCCAATATATGAAATTTAAATCAAATGAGAGGGAAACAATCCGAAAGTGAAAATGTTCTAAAATGGTAATGGTAATGGAAATAAAATAACATAAGAAACATAAGAAAACTCTTTTGCAGGGTTAGGAAACAAGAAAAGTACAATTTGAACCTATGTTACAAGCTTCTTAAAATCCCTTTACATATACGATTAAAGGCACTACAACTGATACCAGTGTACAGAAAGACTTTACAAAGCCCCCACGAGCCATAAACCTCTCTACACTATTTGGTCCTCCTTGCTGCTCCAACACTGAATTGGGCTCTATGTCTAACAAGAAATCACTAGTACCATCAAGTGTTCTATTACCTATTATACTATCTGAACCACTTTGCACCAATCTAATTTAAGAATAATCAAATGAACATAGCTAACAAGACCCTAGTTCATGAAAGAGAACATAACTTTGAAACAATGTGTTACCACATTAGAGGAGGTAAGAAAAATCATTTCATACCACTTAATTGGGGCAAGAAAAAGAAATAGAAGCTTTTCTAAATCTGGATCCAATTTGGCACACTATGTCTGAGACTGATGGATGACTTTTTGAGAGACAGGGAGAGCCTTCCAACTGAATATATTAATGATACTTGTTGAAGATTACATTAAAGAAAAAGCAGAAAAGTTTCTCATTACCCTTGGGTCAATAAAGGAGGTAAATGTGAAAAAATCTCCCTGTAGCAGTATCAAAGCCCTCTCAGAGACCAACCATGCACCACTCACAAATGTATCCCAGGAACATATCTGGGAAAATTAAGAAAACATCTTAATCCTGATAAATTATCAGTACTTCTGCCTACTTATTCAGGAATAAAATAAAACAGCTGGATTAACAATGATCTGGAAATTAAAAACACTTATCCAATAGCAGGACTCTTCCCCTTTAAAGAAAAAAAAAGGTGTCAAAAAGCAAGTAGAAGATGAGTTAAGAAAAAAACACTAATTTATCAGTAAGATTAAGTATGGTGTTTTTACCCCTTTTTAATGCAATTATGAGTAATACTTATCTCCAGACAAAGCCCTGCTCTTTATAGGAGAGCCAGATGGCCCAGCAAAATGGCCAGAGAACAAATTTAGAGAAAGGTTAAATGTAAAGTTAATCGCTCTCTGCTATGTTACAAGAAATGTTCAACCACAATTTAACATAAAAAGGATTCATGTGACATATGACCCTTCAATAATAATGTACTGATGAGACAAAAAGTACCGTACTTTCTTCTTCAGTATCAAAAGTTTCATCTCTGCTCCTCCATTTATCAATTAGTAAAGTGCCCAAGCACATTTAAATGTTTCAATAATTATTCTCAGAACGGGTACATTAGATTTCCATCAACTAATGAACAGGAAGAATTTTACATTTCACTACACCAAGACCCATTAAAACAATTCTAATAGGATTCTTCTCTTTCATCTTTATATATCCACTAAAAGCAGGTAGCAACAGTCATGAGGGCAGTACATGTGCACACCTTGGAGAAAGGAAAAACCTGAATTCATCTAAAAATATCAGGAGTATGTTTCCCACATCAATGACTAAAATTGGTTACTAACTAGTTCATTTTCAGTTAGTATTCATTAAAAGCATGCTGCTGCCTGTATGACCCCTTGATTAAGGACTTCAATGCATTTACTTAAAATGACAAGCTTAAAATTTTATATAACCCTCAGGAACCAGTAATTTTAATTTGATAAAATTTCAGTGCCATGTTCAGCATTTTCTTACTTAAAACCTACACCATACTCTTCACAACATGAAGCCTGCCAAGCATATATCTGGTGCACTCACATAATTATAATAAGTACCACGGAAATCCTGCAACCAGAGCTGTATTAAAGATTATGGAAAAGGGTAAAACCGACCTGACCGCAATTGCCACATACCAAAAAAAAGCATAAACAGGAAAATAAAATAAAATAAACCCACAGAGACGATGGCAAGACCTCAGCAGAGGCATTTAAAAGCTCCCTGATGAAACAGAGTTCAATGATAATCTAGATGGGGTCTTGGTAAGGGGATGAGGGGGAAACAAAATCACAGAAATAATCCCTGTCCCATTTACACACACACGGGACTGGTACATGATTTTGGGTGTGTGCATGTAGGCCAGTTTCAATTTCTCTTAAGTGAAGTTGGTAATGCAAGGTCTATCCACTAGTTTGCAGCAGAAATTGAGCTGAAGGGCACCAAAGCAAGATCTTCACTGCAACGATATGCATGTGGAAGCCTCAACGGAAGCACAAAGAACAAGCAAAGCGACCCTGAATTCCATTTATGTTTGTTGTTGGTTTTTTTGTCATTTTTTTGTCTTTTTAAATAAAAAACTGCAATATATCAGACATATGATTTCCCCTTGAGATGGCTAACAGGTGGCGTGGGAAGGTCCTTCCAATGTGCTGCCGAGCCCATATGCTGAATCATGGAGCAGCAGGCAGGAGCCAGGCCAGTTTGGGATAAGCTTTCCTAGACAGCAGCATTCGGATGGTTCTGGTATCTGTGCCGCCAAACTTCATGTATCTTTTTGCACCACTTATGAGCATTCCCACTTGGGTCCATCAGGTAATATGTCCTGTTAGGCTACAAGGAGATCAGAGTTTAATGATTTCCACAAAATTGCACACTGTAACAATAATGTCAAAATAAGATAACTCAGTTCCCACCGTAACGTTAACATTAAATAGTGGCTTCTTTAAAAAAGAAAAATCACCACTTGAAAAATACCAGGTAAAATCATGGTCCCAGAAAAGAAAGGGAGAATTATCCTCTTTATTTTCTTTAAGGAAGTAAGGGACTAGTTGCACAGAATGTTGCATATGTTGTCAGAAGTGGTCACTGTGATAGTTGGTCTTAACTTTTTTTGTGACAAAGGAAGGCTCATTGAGCATATGGGAAATGTGGAAGAGGAGATGCAAGGCAACTGGAAATCACTAGAACAAAAACAAGAAATGCCAATAAAAATTAAAAACAAAACATTGTTTGAAAAACGGAAGGAAAAAAAAAAGAAAAATACAGATTTGAAAACAGATCAGGTTAATTCCTGAGTAGAATGATAAGAAACCATAGAACTGAGTCCTCAAAATGTTATTTTAAATGAGCCTGACCTGCAGTGGAAGATGAGAGGGCAACATAAGAAAAATGTTTATTTAACAAGGTTCTCTTTTTGATCATTCCAGCTTAGTGCACACATGATACAGAAGAAAAGAAAACTTGGAGTCAGAAAAATGTTATTTAAGTTCTAGCTCTACCACTTATTAGCTCTGAGACTACAGTCAAGTCATGAAGCCACTCTAAGCCTCGGTTTCCTGATGTATAAAATAGGTATCCGCCCCCAAAAGTTCTATTCTAATGGCTCATTGTGGGACACGGTGACCCTGAGCTCTCAAAGGCGACGTTAATGGAACTGGAAAGGCTTCAAATATGGAAATGATTCTGTTATCTGAGGACCAGCCTGAATGAAAAGATGCTCATCATGAGAAGGTTGGCCACAGCTACTCAGGAGAATCATTTACTCAGGCCTCAAGGACATACTATCTGTATTAATATAAAAAGTTCTAACACGGATGAAATCACAAATTTTTTTCAAGTGTTGAAGGAAAATAGTGACACCTGCAAAAAGAAAGTGTCGTATAAACTCTAACACTTTTAAAAAAAACATGCTATCATTATTGTTGTTGTTGTCATTAGAAAGTACAAAGGAAAAGAGTAAAATCCTTTGAGTTAGAAAGAAAATGAAAGAGCTCTGGAAGAATACTTACTGTGTGAACAAAAAAGGTTTTAAAATTCTTGGCTTCTGGCCGAAGTTCTTGTGACCAGGGAATTTCTCCTTTCAGGACTTTGTTCACAGGGTCCACATAATACAAATGTGGTCCTTCTGTAAGGAGCAACTGCCGACGGCGTGCAAATAAACCCTGATACAAATAAACAGAAAAATCCATGTTTTCCAAAATGAAGAAGCAAAAGTTATTTATGAAGCATCATTTCTATGACTGCCCATTAAGGTTCCTAGAAGCTAACTTATACCTGTAATTTGGCAAATAGGTCCCATCCACTTGTGTGACCAAGCCAAGTCCCTTCAATTTCCCCAACCTCAACTTCATATAGGGAAGAGGAAAAAGCCAAGCACTTCCAAGATGGGTTCTGCTTCCAACGCACTTGACTCTGGGATATGCTACTTCCATTACACAGATTGGTATAGACAGATGAAGAAGCAGGCAAAGTCAAAATTTTCTATATCTATATAAGTTAGCACAAATTCCAATGACTGAAAGAAGTTAGAGAGTTCCTCCAATCAGGTCATCACCACACAGTCTATTTTTTTTCCTTTCCTTCCCAGAGTAAAGGGTATTCTTTACAAATGAATGTCTTTTTATCCATAGGCTATGTTTCTTTTTTTTTTTTACATTTTTTTGGGGGGGAAGGCAGGGCAATTGGGGTTAAGTGACTTGCCCAAAGTCACACAGCTATTAAGTATGTTAAGTGTCTGAGGCCGAATTTGAACTCAGGTCCTCCTGACCCCAGGGCCGGTGCTCTACTCACTATGCCACCTAGCTGCCCCTATGTTTCTATTAGTTGAGAATTTGCTGTTTCAGGCTACGGACAGAAATAATAAACCAGGGAGGGTACGGTAATAACACTGATAGATACAGCAGACTAGAGGCACGTAGACTGATGACAATTTGTGAGCTTTTCACTTTTCAGACATGGACTTCAAGCTGTTTAAACAAAACTGACATCTATGCAAAAGAGAATAAATTCAATTTTAAAAATTTTACTTTACTTGCTTAACTCTTAAGCTGAAGGGAAATCTTAGCTGGGGAAATCAGGCAAATACACATAATAAAGAATATTGGTGGGAGAGTCAGCGCTGTGAGGCCTGGTATGCCTTCATCAGAGAAGTACACATAGCACTCTTTTGGTTTTCTACTTCCATTGCTAAACTGGGCTAATTATTAATTCCAGATAAAATGGGAAATATATGGAATGTGAGAAGCATGAAAAGAACTTCCACTTAGAAGTCAGATGTCTGGAAACTGAGGTGGCTCTTCACAAGCTGTGTGACCTTTAATAAGTCAGTTCACCCTTCTGAGCTTCACTGAACTCATCTGTAAAATGGGAACATGAATAATGACGCTACCTACCTCACAGGGTCTGGAAACCATAGAATATTTGGACAGGGCAGTTTTTTATACATTTTTAAAATCCATCACGCAAAAGAAAACACTTATCTTCTTAAAACACCATTTGAAAATACATAGATCTATACCTAGGTTATCAGAATGGATTTCACCTACCTTTCGTTTATCTACTGGACCCATTTTTAGTATTAAGTTATTTTCTACAAATTGGTGCCTATTAAGAAAAGAAAATGAGAATGAGGTATCAGAGATAATCAGGGAAATCAGATGGAAATCTATAGAAATTCTTCGCATTTCTAAATAGACATCTTTCACTCTATTATATTGCTAATGAGATTTATACTGTTCAAGCTCTCATCTCCTATGAATAGTATAAGAAAACTCAAAATACAATTCCAAAAATACAATCAATTCCTTGACACAGTTCTTCATCAAAATTTTAAGGAGAGCTAACAGCCCCACAAAGGCAATAAAAGCATCACCTTAACTTGAGAAAAAATTTTTCCCTCATTAAAATATTCGGAAAAATATCTCTACATGTTTGTCCTTCATAACCCTATTATAAAACTATAAATGAATCACCTACATCATGGTCAGAGATTTCACCTTTCTGAGCCTCAGCTTCCTCATCTGTAAAACAAAGGGATTAGACAAGAGGGTCTCTAAGGCCATTTCCACCGTTAAAACTGTGACTCAATGATCTTAAAAATTCCACTCAAGGGTAAGAAGACATCCTGGACAGACTTCACAATAGAAAATGTCATCTTTGACTTATCTTTCAAACCCTGAATTCAGGACTCAGTCTGAAGTCCAAGTCACAGTTTGAGATCACAAACATGAAAAGTAATGGGTAGGTGTCAAAAAGGTAAAGAGCAGTTGGTAATCAAAAAGCTTAAAGTTTAATCTACCTACCATTTCAATTTAGGTAGAAAAACAGAATCTCAGATTCATATTAGGGCAGGCATATGAAAAAAGAACAATAAATATTATTCGATTTATTTAAATCTGACTATTTGTATAAAAAGTGTTTTATGTTTATGTTCATGTAAGTCCTATGTCTGTTTTGGCAGGTATACTCTCAGGTATTTTATACTGCTTAGTTATTTTAAACAGCGTAAAGCAATATTAAACAATATTGCTGAAACATAATATAGTTTCCCTAATTTTCTCTTTAATTAAACCTATTTTAGCTTTAACTTTGTCTGAGATCATGATTACTATCTATGCTTTTTATTTTACATAATAAATTCTACTCTAGCCCTTTATCTCCATGTATCTCTCATTTTTATTTGCTTCCTGGAAGCAACATATTATTGAATTCAGATTTTTAATCCATTCTGCTATCCCTTTCCATTTTATGGGTAAATTCATTCCCTTCACATTCTAAGCTATAATTAGATACATATTGTATTGTACATATTGTAAATACACATATTGTATATTTCCCTCCTTCCTGTTTTTCCTCATTATCCTTCTCAGTCTATTTACCC
This sequence comes from Trichosurus vulpecula, assembly GCF_011100635.1. Taxonomy (NCBI): domain Eukaryota; kingdom Metazoa; phylum Chordata; class Mammalia; order Diprotodontia; family Phalangeridae; genus Trichosurus; species Trichosurus vulpecula. Next base: position 230,157 of record NC_050581.1, on the reverse strand, counting down.
TATCCCTCTTCCTCACTCTTCTAATTTACTTCTACCTACTACCTTACCCTCCTATTCCTTAATCTACCCACCTCTCTAAAAGTCCCTCCCTTATCCTCTCCCCCTACCTTCCACCTCAATCTACCTATCTTTCTGAGTTTCTCCCTTTTCCCCCTTGCTCCTAATTCTTAATCTAAACACCCTTCTAAAAGTCCTTCTCTTACACTATCCCCTTACCCTCTTAATTCTTTCTAAATTTAGAAGACTTTTATACCCTTCTAGATATTTATGTTGTTCTCTCTTTAACCCATTTCCAATGAGAGTAAGGTTCCAGCACTCCAGACCCTCTCTCCCACTTGCTTAGTCTGTATCAATTCTTCATTTCATGCCTCATTTGTAGGAGATAATTATTCCTTTTTATCTCTCACTATAGTTTCATTATTTTTAGAATCAGCCCATCATATACAGCTCAGTCCAAGTCTTTCTTTCAAACTATCTAAATAATGATGACAGTCATAAGAGTACTAATAACATTTGCACATATAAGAAATAAAAAGTTTGATCTTACTGAGTCCCTTAAAAATGGTCTTTAATGTTTACCTAATATTTCTCTTGGATCTCTTAAGTCGAATTTTCCATTAAGTTCTGCTGTTTTTGTCAGAATATATGAAATTCTTTCAGTTCATTAAATGTCCATTTTTTTCATTCAGAATTATACTTAACTTTTCTGGGTAAGTTACCCTTGGTCAGAATGCCAGCTCTTTTGATCTACAAAATCTAGTATTCCTTCAATGAAGTAACTGCTAGGTCTTGCATAATCCTTATTGTAGCTCCATGATATTTAAATTGTTTTTTTCCTTGTTACTTGCAATATTTTCTCCTTAACCTGGGAGCTTTGAAACTTGGCTATGATATTCTTGTAAGTTTTCCTCCTGAGATTGCTTTCAGGTGGTGATCAGTGTATTTTTTCTATTTCTGCTTTGCCTTCTTGTCCTAGAACTTCTCAGTAGTTTTCCTTGATAATTTCTTGTAATATTGTATCAAGATTCTTTTTATGATCATAACTTTCAGGTAGTCTGACTATTCTTATATTGTCTCTCCTCAATCTGTTTTTCTGATAAGATGTTTTACATTCTCTTCTATTTTTTCATTCTTTTGATTTTGTTTTATTTTTTCTTGGTATCTTGTAACATTATTAGCTTACCCTTGCCCAATTCTAGTTTTCAAAGAATTATTTTCTTCCTGAAGTTTCTGACTATATATTTTTCTAGTTGGTTAACTTTTTTTTCATAGTTTTCTTAATTTTCCTGGCTTGCATATACTTGGATATCTATAATCATACTCATATATAGACATACATTCATATGCATCTATGTAAGACCAGACTATATTTATTTGGCCTCTCTTTCTCTGACAGTGGATAACCTCTTTCTTTTCTAAGTCAGTCTTTCCATATTTTTCTAGGTCCATCAACTCATCATTTCCTGCACCACAGCAATATTCCAACCTTATACTGTCTAGTTATTTTAAATAGTCTAAAACAATATTGATTAATATGGCTGACATACAGTGCAGTTTCCCTATTTTTCTATTATAATTAAATCTATTTTAGCTTTAACTTTGTATAATGTTAATGAAATAGGAAGATCTTTCCCGTCCATTAATAGGCCTATGTGACCTGCTTTGAGCTCTGGCCCAGCTGACAGCTGTGACACAGCCTAAGTCAGATGGAGCTGGAGTCACGTGGAGCCCATGGTGGAAGGAGTTGGCCCAACAGGGAAGAGCAGGAGTCAGGAGAGAGGCAGAGTAGGGAGAGAGAAGCTAACCTAACTGAGAGAGAGAGGGATTTTCCTGGGGGGAACTTGTTTGTGGAGAGGCCTGACTTAAAGAATGCTTGAGATGTCAGTGCTCCCTGGATTGGTGATGTGTATAAATTTTGTCTTGGAAAGAATGCTTGGGGTGTCAGCGCTCCCTGGTTTGGTGATGTGTACAAACTTCTTTGATACCATGGTAAATTGTGCTTTCTAGTGTCTGAATAAATATCTTGGTTTTGCCTTTGAGGAAAAGAGTTTATTATATTTTGCCAATCTACCCTGAAAATACACCTGCATATTCATAGCAGCTGCTATGGATATCATATCTGAGATCATGGTAACTACTGCTGCTTTTTTTCCCCCAACAAATTCTACAGCTGATCTTTATTTTATGTTTGTGTGTATCTCTTATTTCCTATCCCCCCCCCCCACTCTTCTATTTTACTTCTACGTGCTAACTTGCCCTCCTATTGCTTAACGTACACCCCCTCCAAGAATCCCTCCCTTATCCTCCCATTCCTGTAAATCTAAACACCCTATTACCTCCCTTATCCTATTCCCTCACTCTCCCCTCTAAAAATCTTTCCCTTATCCTCTCTCCCCTCCCTATCCCCTTAGCCTTTTATTTCTTTTTGAATTTAGAAGACTTTTATACCCTTCTAGATATATATGTATTGTTCCCTCGTAAACCCATTCCCAATGAAAGTAAGGTTCCAGATAGACATCTCAAATGCCATACAACCACAACACAGTTCATAACTCTCCCCGCAAAATCCATCTCTCTTCCAAAGTTCTCTATTATTGCCAGGTCATGTGATGAAGGACTACATATTTTCTCCAATGGGGGGAGGAGGATTATTATATACCAGAGATAAAGCAATGTATAGCTCAATCCATACGACCAGAAAGTAAGCAGCTCAGAATTTACAACATATAATGCTAACCCCTTTCTTCTCACTCAGCACCCATCTCCTACCAGCCTCCAGACTCCCAACAGGACACAAAAACAGACACTAGACTTGTGTTTTGTGGCTTATTCAGGGATTTCCATTTTACTACAGAGACTCTGCCAGTGCATCCCACCTCCTGGGTTTCCTTCTGACCAAGGGAGCCCCTAAATTAGGAAACTGTGAAGCTGCAGAGACTACCTGGAACATATATCTAGGTCTCCCCCAATTCTGCAAAAAGCATCCGATTTAACCCAGTCAGAGTTAAAGAACTGAAAGAACTGGAGCAGGAAACCAGCCTGCATGACTGCATCAGGCCTGAAAGAAAAGAAAATGAAATTTAAGGCCAGCCATGTCCCCCAAGAAGCTACTGGGACAGATTGAGGCTAGTGAAAAGTTAATTCCCTAAATGGAAAGAGGCTGAGACAGCACGGCAGTCCAGTCTGGGACTGAATGGCCGTCAAAGAAATATAAGGGGGAAATGCTAAAACTACAAGAAATATTAAGAGGAACATAATTTAGTCAAAAACTTAAAAGCATGAGAAGATAAGTCAACAGAGTATACAAAAATGAGAAGCAAGAATGAGTCTTAAACCAACTAGGAGATTATAATAAATATTAGAAGACAAAGAAAACTGAACCTATGCCTAATGAAACAGAATCCTGTGAGAGCACGAAACAAAAAAGATTTCTAGACTGGTTCAAGAGAGATATGAAAAACTTAAGAGAAGTTAGAAAGGACAAAAACAAGAATTTATGGCCTGCAGAGCAGAAATGACTAGCAGAACAGACAAATGCAGCCATAGCCCCCAGACCATTATTCCTGCTTCCAGTCTAGCACTCACAGCCATCATCCAGGGAAGTAATTCCTATATGGAAGAAGCCAGCCAGACCAAACAATTGCTACCCACAGAGAAAGTGAGGCAGCCTAGATGAAACAGCAAGGTTCCCTAAGGAAGACAGTGGGCAGTGTGTACCTGGCAAGTCGAACAACCACCACCATCTCCCCTCTGTCCCTGATGAAGACAACCAACTCTGAACCCAAGAGCCTTGGCAGTGGAAATCCTCCTCAAAAAAAAAAAAAAAAAAAAAAAAAAAAAAAAAAAAAAGAAAGAAAAAACCACCAGACCTCCTTCCAGCCTAGCACCAACAACCATCATTGTGAGGAGAAATCATGTGAAGAAGGAGTTTGCCTTCCTAACACTACCAGCATCAACAAACTACTAACTATTGCAACCAACAGTCAGATAAGCACAAGAACACTGAGAGTGGAGCACCCCATGGATCACTGGTCTTGCTTCCAGCCCTCACCACCAACATCCATGGAAGCAACTCCTGTAGAGAAGAAGCCAGCCAACTGCCACCCACAGAGCAGCCAAGTCAGCCTAGCTGAAGCAGTACGGCACACTGAGAGAAACAGGAGATAGCATGGGTCAGGAAGGTCAAACTACCACCACCACCACCCCCTTAACCACCATCTTCCCTCAGACCCTGACAGAGGTAGCCCAGGCCCCAGAACCTTGGGAACATCCTTGCTTCTGGCCCAGAGGCTTCCCCTCAGCCACGGTCCTGAGTAGAATTTAACAAACAAAAGGATAAACTGAGGCAATTCTCCAAGCAAGATGTTTATTAACAGGGTGCTAAACCTATTAATAAAGGAGTCTCTGGCTTGCCTCCACTTGTGCCAAAAACCCTTGGAGGGAGAGCCAACAGGGTTTTTTAAACCTAGGTGTGCCTTCCTTCTGACTGGCCTAACAATATAAAATTTGGATCTCTCCTGGCAAAGGCAGGGCAATCCCAATTGGTGGACATTTTAATGAAGAGGTGGGTTGATAGTTCTCAGCTTCTCTCTATTCCCTACTTCATCTTTGGGGAAGAGTGAGGAATGATCCTCAAGTAAAAGGATTAGTCTACAGCTAGGTAGCCCAGTAGATAAAGCACTGAGCTTAGAATAATGAAGACATCTTCCTGAGCTCAAATCTGGCCTCAGATACTAACTGTATGATCTTGGGCAAGTCACTTACCCCTGTTTCCCTCCGTTTCCTCATCTGTAAAATCAGCTGGAGAAGGAAAGGGCAAACCAGCCCAGTAACTCTGCCAAGAAAACCCCAAATGGGGTCACAGAGAAGCAGACACAACTGAAAACAACTGAAGAACAGGGAAAGTGGGCTGGCCTTCAGATGTGCCTGATAATGCCCCTCTCTGACACTTAAGGCATGCTAGCTGCTTTATAAAACCCACCTGTCAGTAGTAGTCTTGGCTGAAAGAACAAAACTACCCCCATCAGGATCTTCCCAGCTTGCTCTCCAAGCTCTAGATCAAGTCACCCCCAACTTTGATGAAGGAAAAGCAAGAACAAGAGACATGTCCCCGGAGGATGGCCTAGCTCAAGCTGGCTTCTGTTTACAGAGTAAACAGAAGGCAGGCAAGTAAGGGGTATTCTACTTGGGAGGGTCCCAGCTCAAGCTGACTAAGGAATAGAAACCTTGGGGGCTGGAGAGTGATCACAATGCCCCATCATACTCATCAGAAAATGCCTGCTCACGGCCTTGGGCAAGTCACTTAACCCCAATTGCCCTGCCTTCCCCCCTGCAAAAACCAAAAAAAGGAAAAAAAAAAAAAAAGAAACTGCATGCCCTTCAGAAGTGGGGTCCGACAAAAATGAGAAAAAAAGAGATCACAGAATAGTATTAGTTACTAAACAATTCAGCATAATATTAATTTTCCTCAACATGCAGCCTAGAAAATGCTCCTACAGGGACTGCAGTCACAGCTCTTGAAGACCCAGAAAGAAAATTCCTGTCACCAAAGTCCTTGGCTCTGTATCAGAGGAAATGACATTAAGGAGGAAGCATTACCTTCTGCTTTACAACAGCACCCTAAGCATCATGGGACCCTGTCATCTGACTTGCATCTGAAATATTCCACATGTAAGTTGTCTCTCTCATAGACTATGAGCACCTTGAGAGCAGAGACTGTCTTACTTTTCTATTTGTGTCCCCAAGGCTCAGCACAGCCCTCTGCACATATTGAATGTATAATAAATACTCCATTCATTCATATAAGCAAAAGCTGCTAGTCTCAAAGACAGAATGCACTGGGACAACTTCAGGATAATACGTCATCCAGAAGAACATGATAAATCAAAAAACCTGAACATGATAATATAGAAAATAATACAAGAAAACTGCCCAGAATTTCTGGATTTAGAAAATAAATCACCAATCAAAAATCTGAAGATCACTGCCAGGGGGAAAAAAAAAGTTTCCAGTTATTATCAAGGGCACCATCATCTTCACAATCAGCTGTAAAGGCAATCAATAAGTGAAAGATCTTTCTCATCCATTGAATACAGGGAGGCCTGATTAAAGACAGACCCACACTCTTTCACTAACTAGATTTGAGGCCCCAGGCTAGTTAGCAAACTAATTTGCTAGTTTGTGAGAAGTGTGAAACCCTCAGGGGCCTAAGGGGAGTTGCTAAGACCAGAACCAATGGTATATGCCCTGAGTTCTAATCAATCAGAAGACTGCTAGGACTGTATAAAAAGGGAGCCTAGAACTGGAAGCAGCAGAGCTGAGAGCCAGCATCAAGACAAGGTGCAGAGCAGAGAGTGTTGATCAAGAGACAGTTGCTGAGATCAAGGAACTCAGAGTCAGCAGAGCTGCAGGAGAGAGTGCTGAGCCGAGAGTTAGGATTAGTGAATCACCTTTCATAGGAAGGCTCTAGCATCGAGGGAAAGTTACAAGTATGGCTTCATTCCTTGCTATAACAGTTTCTTATAATTTCCTTGTAACTACAGTGAGATGGGCCTACCAGTTTGGGAATATTATTGCTACTATGTCAAATTGGGGGCATTGGTCCTTGGATTTGATCCTCTGGAGTCTAAATGAATGTTATACTTCCTCTGCCTTCTACCTAGAGAATTCCTTATACTTCAAGATTCCGAAGCACTCAGGTATGTCCATGGCCCACTTCAAGGTCATGAATTTTGCTTTACTGCTATATCAGCCAGGTTGGAAAACTGGCTTTCTTCCTTAACTTACTCTCCCTACTTCAGACAATACCTATTGTTTCTACCTCCACGAGATCTCTTACATGTTGTTGTTCTTTCGTTTCAGTCACATCTAACTCTTTGTGACCCCATTTGGGGTTTTCTTGGCAAAAATACTGGAGTGGTCTGCCATTTCCTTCTCCAGCTCATTTTACAGATGAGGAAACTGAGGCAAACAGAGTTAAGTGACTTGCCCAGGGTCACACAGCTACTACTTGTCTGAGGCCACATTTGAGCTCAGGAAGATGAATCTTCCTGACTCCAGGCCCAAACCTCCATCCAATGCATGACTCACAGAGCTACCACCCTAGTTCAAACTCTCATCTCTCATTCTGTCCTTCTATTATAAATTTCTTTTATTTTTAATTGGATCTTTTTGGGTCATTCTAATCTTGAAAAACATTGACATTTCCATCAATTAACAGAAAAAGGCTGAACATTAAATAACAAATCTCTATTACCTTAGGGTTGCATTTTCTTAAAGAATAAGAAATTTAACAACTTAGTTCACACCTGTCCTGTTTGCCAATGTGTCTTTTTGAACCTCCTTCTGTTCTCTTCTGTGCATTTTTTAATGTGAGAGCTACCTTATTTTCCTTCTTTTTCTTAATTGTATCACTGATCCTAGTGCCTTCTCCTTCCCAAATCCCACTCCAGTAAAAACAGTTGTAAAAAAAAAGCGCATCAAAACTATCCCACATATTTTGTTAAAATGTTCATCTGCTTTTGTGTGATGATCAATGAATCTGTTACACTGATGCTAATTTTTAACACCAGATAGTTTTATTGATTACTGAATTTTGTAGTCAACTTTGAAATCTGATAATGCTAATTCCCCTTCATTCTCACTTTTTATCTTTATTTTCCCTTGAGATCCAATTCTGTCCCTTAAGATAAATATCATTATTATTTTTTCCAGCTCTTAAGAGAATAACCCTTTGGTATTATGATTAGAATGTCCCTGAGTGAGCACATTAGATAGCTTTGTCACTTTTGCTACTCTGGCATGGCCCAATCATGAATAATTAAGATCTTGCCAATTATTTAAGTCAACAGTTCTACAAATAGTTTTTTGCTGCTGTAGTGATATCGTTTCCTATGTGTACATGGACTCCCAATTTGACTGTAACTCCTCTATTAAATCCTGCTGGGTTTCGGGAAAGCTGATCATTTATGTTGATTTACTTTATACCCTTCAACTTTGCTAGTATTATTTCAATCAATTTTTAGTTGAAAGTCAAATTTAAGTACACCATTATATCATCTGCAAAAAAGTGATAACTGTTTACTTATTGCCCATGTTTATTCCTTCCATTAGCATTTCTAGTACTGTATCAAAAAAGTACTGCTGATAAGAAACACCCTTGCTTTACTCCTAAAGATGTCTGACACGTCTTCCATGACATATACTGGCTCTTGGTTTTCCATAGATATTTACCATGTTAAGAAAAGGCCCCATTATTCTTATGCATTTTAGTGTTTTTAATGCTAAATGCTTTAACATTAAGTGCTATATTTTGTCAGGAGCTTTTTCTGTATTTTCTGATACAATCATGTGAATTTTATTATTTGATTTATCAATATGATCTCTTCTGTTAATACTTTTCCTAATAGCAAACCAACTCTATAATCCAACATGGTCCTAGTGCATAACACTAACATGCTGTTTAATATGTCTAATATTTTGTTTAATATTTTTGCATTAGTATTAATTAGAGATAGCCTTCTTTCTCTGCTTTGTCCCTCCCTGATTTAGGCATAAAGAACTTATTTAGAATACAACTGGGCTCCCATCCACAACTTCTCCAAACAGATCTATAAAACACACCATACCAAATTCTGGTGTAGGAATCCAGAAAAAGTCACAGTGAGTCTTTTGCTGGGCCTAGGTGAACATAGGGAGACAAACAGAGAGAACTGGGGACAAGGTTGGAACAAGAGCACAAGTCACATCGAACTTCTAGCACCTGGGAGAGGCTATAAGCCAACAAACAAAGGAGGTTCCATCCCCATACTGGGCACCCCAAGACCCAAACTGGGACACTATGAGGGGGCAAGTGCCAAGTAGCAGCTTTGTCACATACTACCCAGTCCCAGGTTGCAAATTCAGCATGGAGTGAGAAGCTTAGGGAAAACTTGGGCAGTGTGCCAAGAAAAGAGGAGTTCGGAAGCCAGTATCAGTAGTATGGCTCAGATCTCAGGAACAAAGCAGGATCTCACTTTCAGCATCTAGCCTAGGCTGCAAAGGAATAACCAAAACAAGAAACCTAGATCACAGAGCAGCTTATGATTTTGTTACTTTGAGCCAACAGAGCTTTCCAGCTAGCTGACGGAGTAGAATCTAACAGCCATCTTGCACGGACCCAAGAGAGGGAATTTTCAGAACTCAGACCAAGGGGACAGCAGACTACTTTGCAAGTAGCGAAAGCTGGCAAATGCCCACAATGTTCCCAAGATCTTGAATAATACGACACTCACTATCCCCAAGAAATCATCAACAGGCCAGCTTTAACCTTCCCTCCAGAAATGCCACAGAGCCCAGTCAGAACACCAAGTCCCAGGAAGAACGTTCCGTCACGTCCAACTATATTCATGACCCCAACTACGGTTTTCCTGTCAAAGACACTGGAGTGGTTTGCCATTTCCTCCTTCAGCTCATTTTATAGATGAGGACATTGAGGCAAACAGGTTTAAGTGACTTGCCAGGATCACACACCTAGTTAAGTGTTTGAGGCCAGATTTGAACTCACAGAGATAAGTTTTTTCTATTTCCAAGCCCAGTGATCTACTCACTGTGCCACCTAGCTGTCCTGCCTACCCCCAAAGAATAGGCAAAAAAAAAACAAAAAACAAAACCCAAAACAGTGTAATTAGTTATTATGGTGGTAGAGACTCTCAAGACACAAAACAAAGGAGAGAATGACTCCAAAACATCTTCAAGCCAAGTCTCAAAGGAAAACACCAGTTAGGCACAAATTCAACTAGACTCCCTGGAATAAAAATTGAGGAAAAAATTGTAAAAGAAATAAGAGCTGTTGAAGGAAGAATTAGAAGGGGAATTAATACCTTGGCACAAGAAATACAAAATCTTGCCCAAGCAACAAACTTCCCAACAACAAACACATATGCCAAAGACTTCATGAGGCAACAAAAAAGGCTGGGGAAGAAGTGGAAGAAAATGTAAAGCATTTATCTCATAGCAAAAACAACTGAATTGGAAAAGAGAAAGAGAGGAAATTTAAGAATCATTGAACTATCTGAATGCCATAACCAAAAAAAAAGCCTAAACATGCTATTTCAAGAAATCTTAAAAGAAATACCCAGAATTCTTAGAACCAGGGGACAAAGTGGAAATGGAAAGAATCCATTAGGCACCTCCTAAAAGAAACTCCAAAATTAAAACTCTAAGGAACATCATAGCCAAAATCCAAAGCTTTCAGGTGAAAGTAAAAATACTGCAAGTAGCAGAAAGAAAGAATTCAAGTACCAAGGAGTCATGGTCAGGATCACACATGATTCAGCAGCTGCCACTATACAGCAGCACAGAACTTGGTATACAATAATCTAAAAGGCAAAGTATATGGGCTTACAGTCAGGAATAATTTTTCTAGCAAACTAAGTATGATCATACAGAAGGAAAAAACACCTTTAATAAAACTGAGGACATTCAGGAATTCCTGGTGAAAAGATCAGAGTTACAGAGAAACTCTAATGTTCAAACACAGACGTAAAGAGAAGCATAAAAAGGTAAACACGAATGAACGATAATAAAGAGCTAAACAAGGATAAACTGTTTACATTCAGATACGTGTCCCATTTTAACCTTATCATCATCATCATGTTAATAGAGAAACCAATTAGATATGACCTGAGAGTGATTCTATTATGTCTTGATGATCTTAAGAAAAAGTATGGAAAAAGAGGAGAAAAATATACTGAGGAGAAGATGGAAAGAAATGTTTCTTGGAAGGCAAATTTTGGCTGATTAAAACAAATAAAATTTTTAAGAACGTATTTATATCATTAAAAGATTTTGTTAGGATGCCTTCTATTTTAGCCAATAGTTTATGCAATATTGGAATTAGTAGTTCTTTGAATATTTACTTGATAGAATTCACTTGTAAATTCATTTGGCCCTGGAGTTTTTTGGCTTGGGAATTAATTTATGGCTTGCTTAGTTTCTTTTTCTAAGATTGGTTAAGTTTTCTATTTCTTTCCCTCTTAGTCTAAGTATCTTATATTTCTGTAAATATTCATCCATGTAAGTTATCAGTTGCATTGGCAACTAGTTTCGAATACTTTCTCTTATTTTCTCTTCAGTTGTGGTGAATTGTTTCATTTTTTGATACTGACAACTTGGGTTTTCCTCATTCTTCCCATCACACTATTTCTCCCTCCAACAACAACAAAAAAAATTCCTACTCTGATTTATTGAATCAATCCTTTTTTTCTTTTATTTTTAAAATCTCTTTAATTTTAAGAAGGAAAACATTTTAGTTTAGTTGTGGAGTTTTGGTTTTGCTTCCTTTTTCTGCTTTGTTTTTGTAATGGGGGCGGGGAGGCAGCTAAATCCATAAGTTATTGATTTGTTAATGAAAACATTTAAACGTGTTTTTCCCTAAGGACTTCTTCGACTGCACCCCCAAAATTTTGGTATTATTACTCATCATCCTTTTTTTAAATAAAATTATCTATTGTTTCTATAATTTGTTCTTTAAGTCATAGGATTAAATTAGTGAGTCTCCATTTAAGCTTAATCCTTTCTTCAAAGATCCTTAATTGATTATAATTTTATCGTGTGATGGTTAGTAAAAACTATGCTTAATATTTTTGCTTTTGTGAATTTATGAGATTTTTCTAACATATGATTAATTTTTGTAAAGGCACCATACATGGCTGAGAAATATTTCTATTCCTTTCGATTCCCATTCAGTAATCAGAGATCTATCTTATCTAACTTCTCTAAAATTCTATTTAAATCCTCAAATTTTTTTCTTCTTTATCTGTCCATTAGATTTGTCTTGGTCTGAAAGCATTGCACTGATGGCCCTAACTTTTATAGTTTTGCTATTTCCTCTAAAATTTAATTAACTTTTCCTTTAAGTACTGATATGCTTTAAGAACATATATTAAGTACTGATATTGTTTCACTAAGCATCACATTGCTTTTCTATTTAACTCTTTTTAACCACAGCTTATTTTTATCATTGCCTTGTCCAAAATCATGTTTTCTACTCCTACTTTTGGGGATTAACTTGAGCCTCTTAACTCTGTGTGAATCTTTGTTTCAAGTGTGTTTCTTGTAAATAACATATTGTTCAGTTATGCTTTATAATCTATTTTGCTCTCCTCTTCCATTCATGTGCACATGGTTATGATTTTTAGCAGTTTATTTCCTTCTATCCCATCCCCTCTTACTTTCTCCTCTTTTTTCCCAGATCCCATCTTTACAAAGATGATGATGGTGGTAAGAGGAGTATGAGCAACATTAATGATCTATAATTCGAGCTCTCTTGCTTCCAATTCAGCTCCCCTTTTCTCAGCTTCCCCCTCCATCAGGTCAACCACGTTCATACATTGATTCCTCCCTGGTCTCCACTCTTGACCCTCTGGACTTCTTTCTCCTCTGCATCATGCCCAGGAATAAGTAGCTCCTTCCCTCTCCCCCACCTATTCAGCTTCATTTTATGTATTGTCTTTTCCCATTAGAATGTTAGCTCCTTGAGGGCAGGAAAAACTGTCTTTCTTTTTGCTTGAATTTGTATTTTCAACGCTTAGCACAGTGCCCGGCAAATAATGCTTGTAGGCTTGTAGACGACAGATCAATACATAGAGAGATAGAGAGATTGACAGATAGACAGATAGATAGATAGATAGATAGATAGATAGATAGATAGATAGATAGATATCTTGCTCCAATCTATGTATATGTTGTCTCCTCTAAGTAAACTCCTTGAGTAAATGGACTGGTTTATTTTGGCTTTTTCTTTGTATGCTAAGGGCATGTCAGTAACACAATCAATAAGTATTTATTAGAGTCTCTGCCAGGCCCTTTGCTAGCAGTGGGGATACAAAGAAATAACAAAGAAAGCCCCTACCCTCAAGGAGCTCATAGTCTAATAAGGGAGGTAACATGCAAACAAGCATATACATAACAAGATATATAAAGAATAAAATAGGAAATAAAAGAGGGGAGGAACTATAATTAAGAAGGATTGGGAAAGAAAGGCAGCAGCGTAACTGAGACTTGAAAAAAGCCAGGGAAGCCAGAGGCAGAGATGAGAAAGCAGAGCATTCCTGGCCTATAACCAGAGAAAATGGCTAGAGTTGAGAAATGAGTGTCTTGTTCCAGGAACAGCATGAAGGCCAATGTAAGTGGTGGAAAAGTATCTAGGGTACAGAGGAGTAAAGGCTAGAAAAGGGGCAGGGGAGGGATTACGAAGTACTTTGAACACCTAACAGAAGATCTTATGTTTATGTTTGATCCTAGAAGCGATAGGTAGCCACTAGAATTTACTGAGGAGGGGTTAAATGGCCGGGTTTGCACTTTAGGAAAATCACTCTGGCAGCTCAATGGAGACAGACTGAAGTGGAGAGAGATTAGTGGCAGGCAGACCCACCAGTAGGCTACTGCCATAGTTCAAGTATGAGACAATAAGGGCCTGCACCAGAGTGGTGGCAGTATCAATGGAGAAGAGGGTATATTTAAGAGATGTTGCAAAGGTGAAATCAACAGGTCTCTGAAACAGACTGGATTGGGGAAGGGTGGGGCATGGGGAGAGTGAAAAGTCAAGGGTGATACCTAGGTTGCAAGCCTGGGGAAAAGAGAGCATCAAAAGGAAGAGGGTGATCAACACTGTCAAAGACGGCAGAGAGGTCAAGGAGAATGAAGATTGAGAAAAGGGACACTGGATTTGGCAACTAAGATGCCATTGGTAACTTTGTAGAAAGCAATTTCAGTAAAATGAGATCAGAAGCCAGATTGTAGAAAATTAAGAAAGTGGGAAGTAAGGGAATTGAGGGGATTAGGACGGCAAGTGATTAATTGTGGGAACTGAGTGAACCACACCGACTCCAATGTGACTCAGTTTTCTTTATGTTCAATTATGGGTCTAGACCAACTTCTGTCCTGTGAGAAAACTTTATTCAAATGTGGGAACTGGGAGAAAAAACCTTACTATATTGTTTGAACCTAGCCCTGTGTAGCTGGGAAACTGGACCACCTTTACCCTCTGCTTAGAGACCCTTAGCTAAGGGCTATGCTGACCAGAAATCCAGTCAGACCCAAAGACTGATGCAAGTTTTCTCACAACTGTACATCTCAAGCAACACATATGTCTTACCTGAAAAGTGGCACCATAGTAATCAATCAGTTATAGTTTCCATGTTCCTTTGATTGTTTATAGACATTTGGGGGACTGAGACTCCTCCTTTTCTGATTCACAGAACTGCACCTGTTCACTCTCCCCCTCCCAACTTGGAAAGTCCCTAATCTTTCATCCAATTAGAAATCAGATTACCTAATGTTGTATTGTTTCCTTTCAAATAATTGACTTTATTTGATTAACTGCTTTTATGTATAAGACTTTGTCTCCCCCTGCATTCAGGGTCCAGGCCTAAGCTGAGCAGGTCTGGTCCCGGTTTGTTAGGCAATGGGCACACACTGCTTAACAAATCAATGCGCTCTGAAGATCAAACTTTTTATTTCCTCAGTCATTTCATCTTCCACCTGCCACAGAAGAAAGGAAATGGAAACACCTATCATAGAGGGCCTCCTCAAGAAGTGGAGCCAAAAAGGACAGAGGAGATATGAGACAAAAGAAGAAGGGATCAATAAAGGTTTTTTTGAGGATGGAGAAGACATGAGTATGTTTCTAAGCAGTGGAAAAGTAATCAGTAGAAAAGAAGAGATTGAAGACGAGTGAAAAAGTGGCAATGACAAAGGGGCCAATCTGCTGGAGGAGTTGGGATTGGAAGGGATCACCTGGGCAGCATTGGGAAGTGGTCTTGGCAAGGAGAAAGGGCCACTTCTTTATGTGAGACAGAGGTGAAAAAGGCATCTGAGTGACATGAAATGAGAAGGAAAGGAGGAGCTCAGTGAATGAGCTCAACTCTTTCAGTAAAATATAAGGCAAGGCCCTCAGCTGAAAGTGTGGAGGGACAGGGAGCCATGGAAGGTTTGAAAATGGTTGAGAAGGTTTGGAAGAGCCACTGTGGTAAATGGGATAGTGAGTCAATATGGGTGGTGTAGAAAGACTGCCTGACAGCAGTGAGGACCCAGTTGAGGATATGTAAGATAATCTGTAGTGGATCCAGTCAGACTGTTGAAATTTTTTCCACCTTTGTTCAGCAGCACATGTGTAGAAGGAAAAGCAGCGGACAGTGGAAATCATGCAAGGCTAAGACTTGGCTGGGCACAATCAACTGTATAATGAGGGGACAGGGACTCAAGAGGACAATGAAGTGGTTCATTAAGGCATTAGGCTGAGAGAATAGCCAGTACAGAAGTGATGATCTGGGAGAGAACTGAGGGCTCAAAAGATTGGAGGTCATACTGTAGACAAAGAGTAGGACTTGGTATGGGAAGGCATAACCTAATCCTACCAGAAAATTAAGAAACTTAACTGCATTAAAATCATTTAGATGGTTTGTGAGGCTCCAAGTTCTTTGTGCCCTTGTACTACTACATCCCTGAACTATATGCCTGCATATCATTGCTATACTCCTTACAGCAAGTACATAAGGATTGTTTTTATGAACTAGCTTCCCTGAAAATGTCACATTTTCATGGAGCCATTTAATAATACTAGGAAGACATTAGGTGATGTTTATCCATGAAAAGCATCATTTAGCCAGTCAGTTAGAAGTCACCTTTTAAAAAGAAAATAAATCATTTCTATATCCTTCCCATAGCACCAAAACAACTTACATCTTAAGATGTTTAAAGAGTTCTTACCATGGGTTTCCACTGGCCTGCTTCTCCAATAATAATCTCTTTTCATCTTCAGAAAACTGTAAGTCCAGCTCAAAAGAATTACTGTCCAGATCATGAATGTATTGGTCTATATTGCTACCTGACCTTTGAGGCAGGCTAGTCTCCGAAGCAGACAATGAATGTGAAGAAGTTGAAGATGAAACTTGCATGCAGCCAAATTGGCTTAGAAGATTGTCGTACTGTGAGGGGGGAGAAAAGGAAAGCCATTATGAATTTCCATTGATTTACACTAAACTTCTCACATGTCCTACATTTAACACGACTGCACAAACATTAACCCCGCTCACCAATTATGCTGTGCTCACTTTAAAAAAGGCACAATTTTCTATCAAATATAAACCAGGATATAGTCTTGGAAATGAACAAATTCATGAGGTCACACTGAGATAGAACAAACAACAAAAGCAGATTTTGCTTCCAGTTTTTCTGATTTTGTTGTTGTTCAATTATTTGTGTCCAACTCTTCATGACCCTTCAACATCAACACTTCGTGGAGTGCTTTGCCATTTCCTTTTCCACCTCATTTTACAGACTAGGAATTGAGGCAAAGAGGGTTATGTGACTCGCCCAGGGTCACGCAGCTATTGAGTGCCTATGGACACAGATCTCAAGATGAGTCCTCCTTACTCCAAGCCTGGCACTCTATCCACTGTGCTACCTACCTGTCCCAGTTTTTATAACACTAGAGTTAAGAATCAAATCACGGCTCAGTTACCATGAAAGTTTTGTTTACTTCAACCTGACACAGGTTAGTATATGGGAAGGCAGCCACTTGGCTGGTCTGTATTCTCTTCTTCTGCTGGGAAGGATGAAACAGTATTCATATCATCAGACAAAAGTAGTATGGTACGAGAAAAACAGCAGTGACTCTGAAGTCAGAGGGCCCAGGTTTGAATTCTTGCTTACTGCCTCTTACCTGTCAAGTCACAGCCTTTCTGGGGCTTTTCCTCATCTCAATGATTTCTAAGATGTTTTCAAATTCTAAAATCCTACAATCCCAGAATTCAGATATATGTGGTAAGACCATGATCCCAAAAACAAAGAGCTGAAAGCATTATCTCTAGTGCTCTCTAGATAACTGAATGGGTACTTAATACACACTGCCTTTTTCAGACAAGCTATACAAGAACTGCACTGTTCAACATAAAAGAAAAATGGCTAACAAAACTAGTACGGGATGACTTGGGGAGGAAAATTTTTATCGCTCTGAGCAAACATGAAGCAGGGAGAGAATCTTAGGGAATGCCAGCTAGTCAAGGTTTGATTTTAAATCTGACCAACTAGTGAGTAACAGGTAATAAAAGCTCAGAATGCTAAAGCGTATAAGATTGGCAAAGTGTTTTCCTCTTTAACAACCCTATGAAGTAGGCGGTTATAAGCATTACCAGCCCATTCTACAGCTGAGCAAAGTGAGGGTCATAAAAGCTATCACATTGACTGGTAGAAATAAATTTCCTTTTTCTAGGGCCCACACAAGCCCAAGCCACTCAGCCCACCTCACTCCCAGGCTTCAACCACCTGAGGGAGGTAATACAACTCATGTGAACAGAACTGGAATTACATTTGCTAAAAGGTAGTTTAGGATGTATTGGGGCATCAATAAAATTGGAATTTGGAACACACTTCTACTACTTTCTAAGATATTTTCTTTAGCTTTCTAAATAGGACAAGAGTAGAACAAGGAGCAAACTAGGAAAGATTTGCCCCACTTTTGGTTAAACTATTGGTTAACTAGTGTGAAGGGTTAATTAAATACTAAAGATCTTCCCTGTACATTTATAGGCCTACATGAATACATATGTTGCTCTTTCTCCTTGGAACAGTGGCCAAGTTCCCAGGACTAAAAAGTCACCTTGCCCTGGTTCCCAGGACTAAAAGAGTTCAACCTGCCCTTGGGCCAATTCCTCTTCCTAGAAGTGTTTTTTGGCTGCCTCTCTAGGAGCAAAAGAAGTCCATCCTGTGTCCTTTTGAATACAGATGTTTTGCCATATCAATCACGAATGTTTTGCCCCTTTGGACTCTGGCCTGGTCCAGAACTACAACATACCTCCAGTGCGGTTAGTTACTCTAAGACATGTAAGGCTCTGGCAACAAGTCGATAAATTGGCCCAATGCCTTTTTTGTCTAAAACTGGATATAACCTGGGGAGATCCTCCTACACTTTGGAGTTCAC
Organism: Trichosurus vulpecula; assembly: GCF_011100635.1. Lineage (NCBI taxonomy): Eukaryota > Metazoa > Chordata > Mammalia > Diprotodontia > Phalangeridae > Trichosurus > Trichosurus vulpecula. The sequence goes on along the minus strand of NC_050581.1, from coordinate 212,195 downwards.
CTGTGGGAGGCTCTGAACAGGACCTTTTCCCAATCAGAACTCTGGAGGCTGAACCTGGACTCCCCAGCCACATGACCCAGATGTAGGTGTTTCCCTGATTTGGTGATATATATAAATATATCTATTATTCTGTTGGGCTTTATCTTTATATGTGTATTTCTTTAATCCTGCTTTATATTGTCCTTGCATGCAAAATAAACGTTATACTGATTCTAATCTGGTATGAGCACATTCATTATACTGTGCAATCAGATCCTGAGAATAGTTAAAGCGGCTACATGTATCTCCTTAACAATACAGTGTTAACTAAAAATATTGCCTTTGTAAGGAAAATTTTAAAAATTAAATTAAAAAATTAAACTTGTCATGCTTTCCTCTGTTTGGAAGCAACATGGTGAACCTGAGCTCTAAATTTACAGTTAGAAGACTTGGACTCATCCTTGTCTACAAATTTCAGATCTTCTACTTACTACCAGTATAACTTTGGATATCCTGGTCACTTGTCCTTTTTTAGCTTCCATTCTGTTAACTGTAAGATGAGGGAGAAATCCTACATTCCTTCCCGGAAATATTTTTTAATATTATATCATTAGGAGCCTACTAATCAAATCTGCTATACATACCATGCCACAATACAATGTACAAGACATTAAAGAATAACAGGTTAGCCTAAGAGTCACGGACACAAGATTTAATAGACACCAAAAACCAGGAACAACATGCTGGATATTTTAGTCTCATCAGACTGGACAAGCACTTGCTGGAGGATTCCCATTCGCTGATAGTGTTGATTGTTAGGAGCTAGCATTTACATTATACCGACCACGTGCTAGGAACTGTGCTAAGCATGTTACAATTATTATCTTATTTATCCCCATTTTGCTGATGAGGAAACTGAGGCAAACCAAGGGTAAGTGACTTGGCCAAGGTCACACAGTCAGTAAGTGTGTGAAGCTGGATTTGAACTTAGGTCTTTCTGACTCCAGGCCCAGCACTCTAATCATGGTGCCACCTGGCTGTTGTTCCCTTACCCTCCCCGCACCAAACTTAATAGCTCAAAGTGCTTTCCTCACAACCCCGTGAGGTAAGTTGTACAAGTATCTCCACCCTATGGAGAAGGAAGAGGAAAAACGATTTGTCCATGACTATCAAGTGCCAAAGTCAGGACCAGAAATTAGCACTCATTCCACTATAGCTCAGATATACTTTCTCCCAGGTAACATCACACTCAAGGAATGAGAATCAACAACTTATCTAATGGCATTCTTTTTTCAAAAGTACTTTTTTCCAATCTCTCAGTAAACAAAAGTTGCCTCTTGAAGGCAATATTGAAAACTGAACTCAATATTCATCAAATTACCTACTATTAAGTTGTAAGAGCTATTAATTAACACTATATATAATATAATTATTAATAAGATGTAAATGAGAAGGAGGAATATGATAGGTGCTATATTGACAGATATACTCTCAGGAAGGCTATTAAAAGTTTTAACTGATATAGCAAAGTTTTTAAAACTCTGGCCAAGACTAGCGCTAATGATTTTCAATAATATCCACAAGTTTCTCATTCTCCTTTAGTTCTGTTACCTCCACCAACTCTGCTGATTATTTCTGGCATAGGGGTTCTAGGAAAATGACCAATGAAGTGGGACAAGGAAAAGAAAAATGATACAAGGCAGAAGAAGGTGGTCACTCCAACTTTGGTTTCTCAGATAATCAATAAGTAAGATCTTACTATTCAAGAATGTGTCTCCCCTATAACTTATTCTTCCAATGCCCTGCTTCCCTCATTCAAGATAGCCACATAGAAAGCTCCTATCACCTGAACTCCTATGACCAATTAATACTATCACCATAACTGGGAGCAGCCATTCTCATTCCTCCAAGGTCCAGGCCCAATCCATTATCTATAGATTTAGAGCTGGAAGTGATCTGGTCATCATGTCCAAGCCCCCATTTTACAGATAAGGAAATTTTACAGATAAGCAAAAAGAGGTGAAATGACTTGCCCAGGGTCACACAATGAATAAGCATATGAGGAAGAATTTCAATTCAGATCTTCTGATTCCAACACCAACACTATGCCACCTAGCTCTCTTTCTGCTGTCAGTATTGAAATCTCTATTACACTAGGAATAAATTTTTTTTCAACTTTCTTCTTTCATCCTATCTCCTCAATAGAATCCTACCCCAGATGAAACCAGTCCCTTTTCTCAGAAGCCTGAACTCAGCCAATACTCTCCAGCTCAATGAAGGGACGCAGTACCCCTTCCTTAAAGTAGCAGAATCACCCACCCTCACATAGCTTAACCTCATCTGACATGCATGTCACATGTTTATGAAATCCATTTCAAAGTTTTAACTTTGAATATATAACGAATATAATGAATAATGCCCTTATCTCCTCTGTGCCCTCTACCTATGCTCCAACTTTTACCCTCCTCATTCTCCGTCATTTTGTGCTTTATCATCAGCAACTTATAAGAAGTCACTTGTAAGCATACTAAAGTTGGGACACTCTTCCTAACACACAGCACAAATTCATCTGTAAGACCTTAATTTTTGTGCTCCTCTCCCCCCACCCCATCATCATCATCATCAATAACCTCAACAATAAACAGGTATTAAGTATTTACTATGTGCTACACATGGTGCTAATCAATGGGAATACAAAGTAAGGCAAAAATGTGCTCCTTACCCTCAAGGGGCTAACGTTCTAATGAAGGAAACATCATGCGAACAAGTCTACACGTCTACACAGCATACATGGTATCTCATCCAAAAGGTAAGGCTCTAGCAGCGGGGAACAGGACAGGTCTCTTGCAGAGGATAGGATATGAGTTGAGTCTCAAAAGAAGTCAGGAGTCAAAGAGGAGAAATGAAAGCACTTCAGGCAAGGGAGACAGACAGAAAAACAGAACAGAGTCAGGAGATGGAATGACATGTATGAAGAACAGCAAAGAAGCCAGAATCACTGAATTGTTGATGGAGGGGAGGAAGGTGGAAGACTAGAAGGGGCTTAGTTGTGAAAGTCTTTGTATTTCATATTGGAGGCGACAGGGAGCCGCTGGAGTTACTGAGTTGTGTGAAATGTTCAAACCTGGTCTAATTTAGGAAGATCACTTTAGTAGCAGAGTGGAAGAGAGATTGCAGTGGGAGAGATTTGAGGCAGAGAGAACAATCGATAAGACTACTGCAATTGTCCAGGTATGAAGCGATGAAGATCTGCACCAGGTTGTCAGATGTGTAAGTGGAGAGAAGGGGACAAATATGACCATCTCCAAAAAAACTGATTTTTCCTACTCCCCTGTATTTACCAAATTTGTTCTTCACCTACTTATTCATTCATTTCTTTTCTTTTCAAGCAAGTAATCCCAACCTGCTGTCAGCTCACTGCTACTCCATTTCTACAACTCTTCCAATAAAGTAAGGATCGTCCCAACAGGTGCATCAACTCAAACACCGTCTCTCATGTTGAAGGAAGTGGGAATGGACAACACACCCTCCATAAGAGGGTACGGAAACAGTAAAATACCTTGGAATCTGAACCATTACTGTAATCCCTACCTTAAGACTCTGCTCCTACCCGAGGCTTTTCTTTTCTGACTCAGCCTTATAAGATTCTGGTATCCTAAACTTGGTTCCAACCTAGACTGACTCACTCGGATTCCTAGTCAAACACTGCCCTTCTTTCAAAAAAAGGGAATTAACTTAAGCCTGGTAATTGCATCCACAATTTGGTTTTCTGACACCCTAATAAAACTGTACTCATGGTCATTCTCTTAGCCAAATGAAGGTCACCAATTACTTCCTAATTGCCATATTCAACCCCACAGTTCTCCTTTCTCTGAACTCTGCATTACAATCGGCCCCATGCAGCTTAGTACTCAACCGTTCTAATTTATATGTGAGTTTTTTCTCTCCAATGAGATCATAAAGTTCTTGAAGACAGAAATTTTATCTTATGCTCATCTTGTATTTCTCTTCTTAGCAGTACTGGGAAAAAAGCAGGTGTTAAGAACTATTTATGGACTGACTGAAGAGAAAAGTAGGATTTTTCATATGTTTTGCAATTTTTGAATGTCTAATTCTTCTTTCCGAATGTCTGGCATGGAAGGAGGACCATAAAGGAGAGAGAAAGATAGACAATGAGCATTTGCTATCTATAATCCTTGCATAAAGGATCAATGTAATTTTCCTCAATTCTTTGCCCCTTAGGGCAGCTATGTAGCATAGTGGACAAAGTGCTAGGCTTAGAGTCAAGGAGACCTGAGTTCAAATCCACCCTTAGATATTTACTAGCTATGTGATCTTAGGCAAGTCATGTAACCCTGTTTGCCTCAGTTCTGTCATCTGTAAAACGGGCTAGAAAAAGGAAATGGCAAACCACTCCAGTATCTTTGACATGAAAAGCCTAAAAGAGGTCATGAAGAGTTGGACATAACTGAACAACAATAGGATGAATGGCTTGGGGGAAAACTGCCTTTCCTGTAATTCTTTTGCATGTCAAAGATTATAAATTCTATTTAAAGTTACTCTATGAAGGAAACCACATCTAAAAGTAACTGGTATTATGCCCCTCGTCTCCCCTTATCCAATGTACGCTGAATAAGGACAAAAGTGGAATAGTACATAGGTCTGGGAACTCAAAAGAAGAAAACAATATTAAAGAGTAGATAAAACTTTCCACATCCTCTCTGTGACATGGAAATAACCATAGCTTCTTGAAGAATATATGAATGGAATATAATCCCTGGCATATCCTAGTAATATAGAAAAGCTTCAAGTGATAACGAAATTTAGGACAATCATCAAATTATCTGAGGAGAGAAGAGGGGAGTCTTCAGCAACTCATGAAACTATCTACTAAGGTATAGGGGGGCTTCAACCTGAGCCAGACTTAAGGAGTACATTCACCTATTAAACTGCAGCTTTTTTTTTTTTCAGGAAGTATTAGAATACTATCATGACAGCATTAACTCACTGAAAATAGTAATTAGATATTTTCAACCAAACAATTACAAGAAGAATTAGTATTTTTTTCTGTGAAAATTCTCAAATGGTAAATTAGTACAATACAGATAAACTGACATACATTTCCATAGCAGTCTTCATCATCTTCAGACATAGCAGGTAAGTACGCCGTGAGCTTTGGAGGTGTCTGATGCTGAAGATCCTCCCACGTTATGGATTCAAAAAATGAGTGATCTTTAAGGGGCCCATACCCGTCCATTTCTTCACAGCCTAATCGCTTTGTGGAATCTAAAACCTTAAAAAGAAATCATAAGTAAATTTCCAGTGAGAAATCAATCAACAAACAATGATTAAGTACCCACTATAAGCTGAGATGCTAAGCGCTGAAAAGGTAATTCTTGTCAATTCATCTACAGATGCCTGGATAACATAATTAATAGCTCTGCCATAACCAACCAGTTTAGGACTACATATTTGTTTCTGTAGAATTTCTTTTGCCTACATTTTTCATCTCCATCTACCTATATTTTCTTCTTATAGTTAGGAATGACTTACACAGCACAAACAAGAGCATTAGCAAATACACATATTACAATAATTTCTTAAATAAAACTGCCCTGTAAAGAAAGGCTTTCATAGCAAAATAAAAGATTTAGCATAATCTATTTACAGACTTACTGAAATTTCCCTCATTCATTTCCTAAAAAGCAATTTTAGCTCACAGTCTCACACAAGTATAATTTTGTCCAAAGGATTTAGTGAAATTACTCAAGACAGGGTAAGGTAGGAAAAGGGAAAAAGCTATAGGAAATACAAGAAAATTAAGAGCCTGATGTGTTCAACAGTCTTCTAATTCTATCACATATTTCTTATAATCAGCCACCAGCCATTCTAAAACAAGTCTGATATAAAGGCTACATAAATTTCCTGATTTGGCAAGGCTTTCTATAGTTAAAAATACTGGAGTCATCAGGGAGGTCAGTTGTTAAAGTTCTAATAAACATTTTCTTAGGCTTTAAGACATTTTTACAGGTTTCATGTTAACCTTTAAAAGCCCTTCCATAAAGGCTCCAGTCAACATGCTTATTGTGAGAAGAGTATTAGTATAACAGAAAGAACCCAAGAACAGGAGTCAGAATACTTGGGTTCAAGGCCAAGCTCCAACATTTATCAGCTCTTTTGGCCCTGGGGAAGGGACTTCACTCCTCTAAGCCTCAGTTTCCACATCTGTAAAATGGGGATAATACTTAGCCTAGATACTTCTCAGAGTTACGAGAGAAGCACTATATCAATAATCAGGCACTACTGCATAAATTTATGTCATTTAAATAATTGTCCATGACTGTCAGTTGAGTGTAATTTACAGTGACCTATCCTGACAGCTCTAATTGCTCCAGAATCAAAAAACTTCAAATGCTATTTAGTAATAATAACAATACAGGAAACCTGGCTAACACAGGCCAAGGAGGACTATGGGCATCGTTTCCAAATACAGTCTACTTCCTGACTCAGCATGCACAGATAGGCACCAATTCCACCAGTTACTAGAACTGTTTTCTTCTCCTTGCATTCTATCTAGTCCAAGAAAGACTTGGCCCTCAAGGTACTGACACAAAGCCTATGCCACCACAGGTACCCTACATGGGCATAAAGAGCTGTAAAAGAACTGGTTCTCATTTCAAAGACCCCACTGAGCAATTCTGTAATGCCTGTCCCTTACTGGACCACTGTAAAATGCTCTGTTTAGGACTAGATTATCTGTAATGCTAACGGCTGAATAATTCAGAACTGTAACTGCTGTTGATTCAGGCCACTAAAAACTGTACCAAAATCTACACGTTCAGTCACTTTCTTCTGTCATCTCACCTTGGACAGCAAAGTCCAAATCTATGTTAAAGACAGCAAAGAAAGCCCAACGAAGGCCAAAACCACCCATACGTAACAAACACTGTTAAGAGCTGTCACATTAACCAAAAGCTCTAACACTGTCTACCAGAACTCTAAAAGACACTTCACAGAAGATCATTAACTCCCAAACAGTGTGGTGTGCCACCCATCCAAGCATGAGAATTCCAACAGTTGAGTGTTCTTGCCAATACACAAACCTCTAAATCAATGAAATAATGGGTATAGACTTCTCCTTGGTTTAAATCTAAATCCTGTGTTAAAGTTCTATCGAACTGACATAGCTGACACAGTTGGCCCTTTGGTGACTTAGACCGACACAGTAAAGAGTATTAAAGATTAGACAATTTTCTTTCACTAGTTTCAATACTGAAAAAATTCTGAAATTATTACTTGTAATTTTATAGACTACAATTCTAGCTAACAATAGCAGCTTATATCCATATAGCACTTTGTACTTTATAAAGTACTTCCTTCAAAACATCCTGTGAAATTAGTGTAATATCATCCTTATTTTAAAGATAAGTAAACTGAGGCTTAAAGAGGTAAAGAAACTTATTTGCGGTCATATGGCTATTAAGTGGCAAAGTCAAAATTTGAACACAAGTCTAGGGTTGGTCCACCATACCCATCATGAAAATCTTTGCTAATTCTAAGAACATACAGTTTAATTGTACTCCAAAGTCAAGAAATTATATGAAGTCAGTAAAGCCTCATCAACATAGGTGAAAAGGGAATTTTTACCCATACTGTACCATAATAAAATGAGAAAAATACTTACCAAAAGTTTTTCCACAAGATCTTTTGCCTTAGGGAAGAATTTTTCTGGAAAGTCATATTCCAATTTAATTATCTTCTGAAATATAAGATATTCATTTCTGGCAAAACAAAAGCAAAATGATTCATCCCAGAAGCATGCAAACAAGCACTAATCCTAACTTTGTTGTTTTTTTTTTTAACTGGTATAGTCACATATACCAGTTATCTTCAAACCAAAAAGGCTGTAAGTAGCATTTGTAACCGGCTTTGAGAGGAAAGATTTCAATTCACAACTTGGATAGTCCATGTATTACCCACTCCTCTCCCCTAAAAAGGGGAGATTCCCAAAAGGTCAGAGGGAACATTCTTATAGCTGTCATGTGTGTGGTTAAGAGAGTTGATCTCACTAACAAACAATGAATTCTAGTGTTGGAAAAAATTTGAAGGTTATCTAAACCAATCTCAAGCCTCCCCTATAACATACCTAACCAACTGTCATCCAGCTTGAAGACCGCTCCATTAACCGGGAACATACTACCCAACAAAGAAACCCATTCTATTTTGGGACAAGTCTTTAAACAAATTTTTCTTTATTAAAAGCGTAAGTCTGCCTTCCTGCAATTCCAACTCATTGGTCCAATTTGTGCCCCATGAAGCCTTGCTCCAGTCACACCTTACTCAACTGGATATACCATTGGCCCTTTGACAAAAGAATGCTCAAATAACTTGGTAACTTCAAAATCTCAAATACTTTTACCCCAGAATTTAAAAGAAGGTACTGAATGTTTAGTAATTTGTACTTAACTACTAAAATTCATTTTCTTATGAGAATATTGTTGGAAAAAATTAATAGAAAACAGTGAGATCTTTAAAAAAAATATTTAAGAAGACTAAATTTCTCTTACCCCGCTCTAAATGGTGGCAATCCTGCTACAAGCTGGTATATTATACATCCGAGAGCCCAGAGGTCTGAACTTTAAAATAGGGAAAAAGAAAAGGAGATCATATTTGAAAAGCACAAGTGATACAATATATTTCATATTTCAAATGATAAATTCTGTTAATTTGCTTTGATAAGATGATGAAATCCTCGCTTTTATCATGAATCACATCTTTTCTTTAAAAAAAAAACTGAGAGCATAATCTTTGCCAATTTGATTTTTCATACATTTCTGGTGCTTTTTCACTACTAAGTTCATTTTGAAAAATTAAAGATAAATCGATGATTAGTATTGTTCAGCTATGTTGTGACTGTTTTGCTGTAAAAAGCTCATTTTGAGTTTAGGAACAAACATAACAGAAACAAATGAATACAGTAGCATAGTATTTGGTAAACCTAAAGACCCAGTTACTGGGATAAAGACAGACAAAAACTGCCAGAAAAAAACTGGAAATCAGTTTGACAGAAATTAGGTATAAACAAACACTGACACCATATATGAAAATAAATGCCCAGTAGATACATGACTTAGACATAAAACAGAAAAGGCATCAGAAGCATATTAGAGGAACAAGGAAGAAATTACCTTTTAGAGAGAGGGGAAGAGTCCATGACCAAACAAATGACAGAGAAGAGGATCACAGAAGATATAATGGACAATTTTGAGTGTATATAATTTAGAAGTTTTTACACAAAAAAGTAATGCAGTTAAAATTTTAAAAGAGCAAAAGCTAACTAGGAAAATTTTAGCAGCAGTAAGACTAATAGCTACTCCCCAATCTAAAATCAAAGGATATGAACAGGCAGCTTTCAAAGGAAGAAATACAAACTATCAACAGCAATACGAGAAAATGCTCTGAGAATCATTATAATTAGAGAAATGAAAGTAAAGAAACTCTGAGGTTCCAAAGATGACAAAAAAGGAAAATGACAAAAGTTGGAGGACCTGAGAGAAAAAAGGCTCATCAATTCACTGTTAGTGGAGCAGCAGACTCATACAGCCCTGATGAATGGAAATTCTTTAAACCAACTATTATACAACTATAAGCCCTATACAGCAAAGAGATCAAAGAAAGAAGAAAAGGACACATATGCATAAAAATATTTGTAGCAACTCTTCATAATAAGCAAAAGCTGAAAACTGAAGTGTTCACTTATTACAACACATTAATATAATAAATAATTATTGTCCTAAGAAATGACAAAAACAACAGATTTAGAGGAAACCAATTAGACTTTTATGATCAAATGAGGAAATGAGCAGCCTTCACCAGCCCATCATCAGGGGGTCTAACTCCTATATAGGAAGAGCCAACCAAGCCTACCAGCTGCCACCCACAGAATCACCAAGCCAGCCTAACTAAAGCAGCAAGACACCATGAGAAACAGGAAGACAACAAAAAAAGAATTTGACCATAAAAAGCCACTACATTGGTAGGGAAGACCAAGACAAGAAAAACTAATGTGAAAAAAGCTACTAAAAACCCTCAAAGAAAAATGCTAATTGGACTCAAGCCCAACAAGAATTCCTGGAACAGTTAAAGAAAGAAGTAAGAGTGGTAGAGGAAAAATTGGGTAAAGAAATGAGAGTGATAAAAGAAAATCATGAAAAAAAGAATTAATGGGGCAGCTAGGTAGTGGATAGAGCACCAGCCCTTGAGTCAGGAGGACCTGAGTTCAAATCCGACCTCAGACATTTGACACTTACTAGCTGTGTGACCCTGAGGCAAGTTACTTAACCCTGACTGAGTGTGTGAGTGTGTGTGTGTGTGTGTGTGTGTGAGAGAGAGAGAGAGAGAGAGAACTAGCAACTTGGTAAAGAGGCACAAAAAAATACTGAAGAAAATAACACCTTAAAAAGCAAAATTGGCCTAATGGCAAAACAGGGACAAAAGAAATCCTTAAAAAGGAGAATTGGCCAAATGGAAAGAGAGGTCCAAAATATCAATGAAGAAAAGAACTCCTTAATAATTTAGAATTGGGAAAGTGAAAGCTAATTATTATATGAAACATCAAGAAACAAATAAACAATAGAGGACTTTCAAGCATTCCTGATGAAAAGATCAGAGCTGAATAGAAAATCTGATTTTCAAACAAAAGACTCAAGAGAAGCACATAAAAGTAAACATTAAAGAGTAACCATAAAGGACTCAATAAAATTAAACTGTTCACATTTGTTTATGAGAAAATAATACATGAAAACTCCCAAGAACTTTGTAATTATGAGGGCAGTTAAAAGGAGTTTACATAGAGAGAATGGATGTGAGTCAATGAGAGGGGGGAATGATGATGATGATGATGGCGGTGGCTAGCATTTAAAAGGCTCCTACTATCTATATGCCAGGCACTGTGCTAAGCAGATCCTCACAACAACCCTGGGAGGGACCTGCTGTCATCATCCCCATTTTACAGTTGAAGAAACTGAAGCAAACAAAGACCAGGGTCACACAGTCAGTTAAGTTTCCAAGGTCAAACATGAATTCAGGTTTTTCCGACTCCGGGTCCAGGACTCTATCCATTACATCATTTAGCTGCTTCATGTAATGTTAGTTTTTATTAGGATGAAGTTTCTACAACTTTTCTTCAGTAGCTTGCCCAACTACTCTAACCCAACCTAACTTTATGCATATGCTAAAGCTAAAACCTAACTCTACCTCATACTATCAGCCAACCACCAGGTTATGTATGAGCAGTATTCTCTCCTAGATTTAAACTGAAGACCTACAGCACAAAATTATGACTTGTAAACCCTGGCTTAAAACAATCATCCAGGTGACAGACTGAAATGAAACGAAATGAAAACAAATGTTGTTGAATCAGAAATCCTTCTAACACATACTAAAGTGATTTACAAACCTCTGACTCAACTTAACACCTTCCCTAACCCCTGTCAATTAGAAAGGAATTGCCCCCCATCTGATCTCAGTGAACTTTATGTTCCTCTTATACACTCATTATATTTTAATTTATATTAAATTTATGTGTATCTATGGCTTATGCCCTCAACAAAACTGTAAATTCCATGAAGATACATACTGTTTCTCATTTCATCCTTTATCCCCTAAAATGCACATAGAGGGAACCTAATAAATGCCAAATGAATGAATGTTGTTTGTTGAATGAACATACAACTAAGGTTAAAAAACATTTTGTAAACTGATTATAAGGTTGACAAGGAAATTAGTATACATTCACCTAACACAGGACTAGTTAATTAGAGGAGAATAGAATGTTCTATCTTACAACCTTGGATGACGAAAAATGCATAATCAGAGATACAGGGTATGATTATATAAAATTTAAAAGCTTTTGCATAAATAAAATCAATAAAGCTAGACTGGGGGAAAATACTTGCATTAAATACTTCCAGGATCAGTGATTTCAGCAGTGTGGGTATTCTCTCCACAAAGATAACAACCCCTCTAGTAGTCATGAAAATCACTAGAACTGAAAAATTCACCACTGTCCAACCAATTTGGTGAATAACTTCTCTCAAACTTGGTTAGGGTGGTTCTTGAACCATGGGGCCATATACAGGCAACTATCTGAAGTCTTTCTAGCTTGGTAGGACATGCTAGAGCTTAACCTCCATGGCAAAGCCTTTGAAAACCCAGGTCACCAACATACCACAATAATGCATCAAAGGACTTTAATGAAGGGTGCATTAAATATCTGATAAAAGTTTTAAAGCTGAAAAAAAAAATACACACACACACACACACACACACAGACAGATCTATATATATCTTTACACATGTATAAGACAATAAGCCATTTCCCTGGCCTTCTTATTCTATCACCAGTCTTATTTTGCCAATCCTTAGCTTTAGATTACTGAAACCATCTTCTGCCTTCATCCCTTACTCAACATAAGAGTAAAACTCTTATGACAAAATACTGCTATTTATGTTACATAATTTATGTTACATAATCTTAATTGAGCCCTCACTACAGCAAGGCAATTCTTTTACATCTCTCCAATTCATTCACTATCCTACTTACCACCACAACTCTTCCAAACCTTTTCATGGTTCCTCAAGCCTCCCATAGTTCCTCATCCTCCACCCTCTGAGCTAAGACCTTTGCCTCATCTGTCAATGAAAAATTAGAGGCTGTTTGCAGAGCTAAAACAGAGAGGTTATTTAGTCCAACTCCCTCAAACTGAGGTCCAAAGAATATAAAGATTCCACAGAAACAGAGCCTATTTGTATGAAGTATTAAAGAATAAAGAAATCAAAGGCAATATAAATCAAATCAACACTAGAGGTTAAAAAACCCCACAGATCAATACTATATGGTCAGTGTCACTACTATACTGCCAAAGGGCACACCTCTCCTTTCTGAAAGGATCAATAAAACTAGCCTTGTCAAGTGGCTCGCTTGTTTCAGAAATTTTTGGGAAACGGCTGCTCCAGGAAAACAAATGATGGCAGTGTTTTTTTTTTTTCTGCTTTTCTATAGCTGACAGCTGTTTTGAAAGGAGATGTTCCTCCATTTGTGAAAATTAAAGCAAAAAAACCCTAAGAACTAGTAAGATGTCAACTTTTCCTTCTGAAAAGTTTAACATGTGGGGGGAGGGGGTGCCGCCAGAGGGAGAATAGGGAAGGCAATCAGGGTTCAGTGACTCGCCCAGGGTCACACAGCTAGTAAAGTGGCTGAGGCTCGATTTGAACTAAGAGGAATCTTCCCGACTTCAGGCCTGGCACTCTGCCCCCTGCAGCACCTAGCTGTCCCAACATGTCATTGTTGTGACGTACAGAATCCCCCTCTTTAATAGCACAGACCACAGGGCATGGAAAACTTTCATGACTGCCAGCCCTTGATTGGTACAATTCTTAAACTCCAAAATGGCAACTTACATATGCAACATTTATGACCATCTATTTGTTTCTTTTTCATTGTTGTTGTCAAATGTTAAATTTATTGCAAGTCTCCTTTGTAGCTTTTAACTTGCTGGACATTCAACAGCACCACTATTGATGTCATCAATGACACCCTGAAGAAGTTTGCCATCAATGTTGCAGACTGGGCTATTCCAAGTATCTCTTTAATGGTTCCAGAGAGATCTCTTGCCAAGGACTGATGCTTCATCTGTCCAGCAATGTTTACAATCACATCGAGACTGATGTTTCAATTGTGTTTAATATTTTTCTGCTTCTTTCTGTCCCAAGGGGGTTCCTTTAGGGCTTTGATGATCAAGGCTGAGGCAAAAAAACACAACCTCAATCTGGGCCTGTCTGTTCTGAATGGTAAGTTTCACTGTGATCCTTAGCCCTTTCCAGTCACCAGTTGCCTTGGCAATGTCATCACCAACATTTTTGGGAGACAAACCCAAGGGATCAATTTTGGGGGCCAGAACTGATGTGGCACCAACTTTACCACCAGTGCGCCTTAAAAATATGACCTGAATTTCATTAGGGTCAAACTTGGGCAGCATGGCAGCAACGAAGGTGGAGGCCTGGCCTGGACACTCTTGAGTGGATGCCGGTGTCAGGTGAACCTGGATTCAGGACGACCAAAAGAAGTTAGTTACACCTTCACCACCAGAGCTGGGAGCCAAAAGCTATGACCATTTTTTCCAGCTACCCATTATAACTTCCTTACGGATATCCCAAAAATGCAAAACATCAATGCTTATACTAAAGTGGTCATACATCAACGCAAAAGAATGGGCATGGGAGCCACCAACGAGTCGGGGCAGAAAAACCAAACAAGACATAGCAGTTGAAATGAACAATTTAACTGACTAAACACTAGCCATACAAATGCCTATAAGAACTTTCCTCCACGAAAAAATTGCCTAGTAAACAGTTATTACCAGAGCCCTGAAGGCCAAAGTTTAAGAGAAATCTGAGAAAGTATTCATAGAATCACAGAAGACTGAAGCTGGAGGATGCTATAATAATAATCTAATTCAACTTCCCTCTCCACTTTGCACTTAAGTAAATAAACTAAGATCTAAAAACATGAAATGAGTAGTCAAAAGATTTCTCAGGTGCCCGGAGAAATCTATATTCAGATTAGGAGACAATTTGGTAAACCTTTGGCCTAGCTCCCTCCTCTTGAAGCACAGTTCTGAAAAAAATCAGCTGAAAAATTAAATGGATTTAGAGTTTTAAGAAAGCTAATTGTCAAACAGATACAAACTTAAAAGAAATCTAGAAAACATTTAAAGAAGAGCTGGACATTTGTCAGGAGTTGGTATATAAAAGGCACATTTTCATTATCCTAGCCACACATTTTATCATCTATAAATCTGATGGGGAAATTATCTTCACCATCATTCTTATTACCACTCATATTTATGAAGTGCTTCAAAGTTACAAAGTCACAAGATTGTTGTCAGGAACGTACTATAAGTAGTAGTATTTCCATTCCAACGAATTGAGAAAACTGCGATGTTAAGTAACTTTCCCGCAGTCAAACAGCATATGGAAGAATTGAGACATAATGACAGATGGCTGAGTTCCTTTACTTCTCTTTGTTCTAATATACTAAGAAACTGGAATGAATTATGATCCTAATAATGATAGGTGATACAACAATAAGGATTATAGAAAATAGGAAAGACTGAGGCACTCTTTTCTCTCAATCCTCCTGACAACAATGAAAATTTTCACCATTTTTTTCTGAAGGTAAAAGATCACACACAGCTCTAACAACATAACCAAAGAGCTAAAACAACAAATCAGCATAAATCTATACTAAAGGAAAAATCTGGTTCAAAACTAAAACCCAAGTTTCTTTCAGAAAGTTCTTAACCATATTAAAAAGCTATAAAAGTTATCTAGAATTCAACAAAGATTCATATAGCTCAGCAATAACAATTAGCATAGATAATGCCTTAAAGCCTAGACAGTACTCCATATATATATATAAATATCCATCCCTAACCCAACCCTAAATGCACGCATCCCAAACTGTGTGTGTGTGTGTGTGTGTGTGTGTGTGTGTGTTTGTGCGCGCGCGTGTGGCCCCAGATCAATCCTGGTAGTTAGGAACTATATTATTAAAGCCATTTTACAGATGAGGAAACAAAGGCTCAAAGAGGTCACATGACTGACAATGACCACATAGCAAGTAAGTATTAGAGGTGGATTTGAATCAAAGTCTAGTTCAATACTGTACAAGGATATAAGGCAGGTACATAAATATAATACCGATTAGTTACAAGTATATAAGTGGTAAATAAAGCATTCTGAGATCAGATGAAGGGAAAAAGAATCTCTTTTAGTTGAGACATGGGAGAAAAATTTACAGAGAAAAGAGCATCTGAGATGAGCTTTGGAAGATGGTAATCTGTCAATGAGAAATTCTCATTTCTCTTCTAAAAATACACAAACTAAAGGTGGTCTTCCTGATCGAGATCTTGCCACTGGACCAAGATGGCTCTGGAGAAGCAAGTGAGGCTGCTGACCTTGCACAGCCCTCCCTCACTTAAATGCAATGGAATCATCTTCCTGACGTCACAATCCTCTTCTAGAATGAAGGACAAACAACCATCCAGTTCCAGTTGGGCCATGCAGCTCCTTCCCCGGCCTCCCTTCTTTCCTTTTCTTCCCTCTTCCCTTCCCTTCCTGTCCGCTCCCTCAGTCTACATAAGGTATCACATCTTTGCTCTGCCCAAAATAATGTAAATTTTAGTGGCTAAAACCTAGCAAGATATCTTAGGATTTACAGGGTAGATTTCTCTCTTAAAGACCATGCCTTTGGGAGCAGCTAGGTGGCGCAGTGAGTAAAGCACCAGCCCTGGAGTCAGGAGGACCTGAGTTCAAATGCAGCCTCAGACACGTGACACACTTGACACACGTACTAGCTGTGTGACCTTGGGCAAGTCACTTAACCCTAACTGCCCTGATCAAAAACAAAACAAACAAACAAACAAAAAAAAGAACATTCCTTAAACTTGCCCTCCCAGATTGTTGGGGGTTTTTTTGTTTTTGGATTAGATAAAAGAGGACATTTCTTACCTAGCCTTAATCACAGAATGGACATTGGCCTCAGACAAACTGAGATATGGGGAAGACCTTAGCTTAAAAAGGTCAAGTTCTCCCACCACATCCAAGACCATCTCTAGTTATCCTGATCTATATCTTGCCACTGGACCCAGATGGCTCTGGAGAAGAAAGTGAGGCTGGTGCCTTTACACAACCCTCCCTCACTCAAAGCCAATCCACTTATAAGTCATGGCATCACCTTCTTGATATTATGGTCCTCTTCAAGAAGAAAGGACAAACAACAACAACAACAAATTAAAGGTTACCTTTTACATGCAGATTTTTCTGTAAGCAGCTCCGGAGAAACATATTGTGCTGTTCCTACAAATGAGTTAGCCCTGGCTGATAAAGAGGAAAAAAAAGGGGAGGAAGAAAAAAAAATTACCTTGAGACACCAAAACATAATCTATTCCAAAGTAGTTCATATTTCAGATGGTATAAATAATACCCTTGATCTTACCATCACCCGAAAGCATTTCATGATCAAAATTTCTGAAACTTATTTATCCAACCTTTAAACCTATCATTACATCACTCCTTATGCCTCATTCCTCAACCTATTCTCCAACCTCAATATGACCTTCAGTTCCCAGCACTCTTCAGGACTTTCCCAGGCCATCATTTCTTTTCTGGCTTCACTTTCTTCCCTTGCCAACCTTTGCCCTAGTTAGTCAGTTTAACCTGACACAGTCTTCTACTCTCAAATCCTTTGTCCCCGTTTACCATTGTTGGTCACAATTTACCAAACCCCAATTCCAAATTATTCCACTCCTAGTGTGCTAAAGGAAGCCACACAATTTGCTGACTCACTGACCGATAACCAAACTGAAGGGGTGATTAATCCCAATTAATCTCAACAGGAGTATCCCTATGGAAAGACAAGCCTATTACTCCTCCTTAATTCATTCTCTATCTCAATCCCCACAGCAATTGTTTCAAAATTTGTCTCCTGAAATCTCAGTCACCTGGGCCTTCTGCTGTCCTCTCAACACAAGTCCCTGCCCTACACTTTACTGGGATGGATGGATGGATGGACGGACGGACGGACGGACAGACGGACGGACAGACAGACAGACAGACAGACACACACACACACACACACACACACACACAGAATTCACTGTCCATGGATTACACTCCGTTTTAAAATCTCTGAAACATCATACCCTATTCTCTCCTTTACTCTAGTCACTAAAAAGGTAGCTCTTCTTACCAATGCCAATCCCTCTAATTTGACCTTTTATTCCATTCCCCCTCACCTCCTTCAGCAGACTGCCACCACAATCACCCTTTCTCTCTTTTAATCTTCAGTCTCTCCCTATCCACTGGCTCATTCCATCACCTACAAACATGTCCAGGTCTCCTCCATCCTTATAAAACATTCATTTGGCCCTACCAAGCCATCATCCTCTATCTCCCCCTCCTATTAACAGCCAAGCTCCTAGCAAAAGTTGAATATACTCTTCCTCTCTTCTCACTCCCTTCTCAAACCTTTAAATCTGACTTCCTGCCAACCTCATCAATTGAAATGAATTTAACCTTTCTCCAAAGTTACCAATGATCTTTTAATTGCAAGATACAATAAACTTTTCTAAATCCTCATCCTTCTCAGTTTCTCTTCAGCACCTGACATCACTGACTAGACTCTCATCCTGGATACCCTCTCCTCCCTGGGTTTCTGTAATAATACTCTTGTTTCTTGTTCTATCCAGTTCTCTGACTACTCCTTCATGTGCTGCAATACCATCCAAACTGGGAAACTTGTGTGTTTACCCAAAATCTCTCATCTGAACCCTCTTCTTTTCCCTCTCCATGTTCTCTCAGTGAATTCATCAATTCCCTTCCATTTAATTTTCATCTCTACACAAATGACTCTCAGACTTGGATATGCATATAGTTTTGGCTCCAGTCCTGCATCACTAAATACTTACTGGACATTTCCAAATGGATTGTTTTATAGGCATTTCAAAATTCAGTGTCTAAAACATAACTCCTTTTCTCCCTAAACCTACCCTTTGTCCTAAATTTCCTATGTCTATAAGGACACAAGGTCATTATTATCACATGCGTTTGCAACCTCAAAATCACCACTAAATCCTCCCTCTCCCTTACCCTACATATCCTATCAACTGTCAAGCCTTAATTGATTCTCCCTCTCTTATCCATTCCTTCTTCTTCACTCAACAGGGCCACCACCTTAGTTCAGGCACTTCCCAACTTTTTCCTAATTAGTCCCCCCTTGCCTCAAGTCTCCTCCCTCTCCAATCTATCCTACACACAGCTGCCAAAGTGATGTTCCTAAAGGACCGGTCTGCCTATGTTTCCCTGTTCAATAAACTCCAGTAACTCCCTGTTGCTTCTAGAAACAACTGTAACTCCTCAATTTAGCCTATAAAGTCTCTCATAAACTGGTTCCAATCTACCTTTACAAACTTACAGTTTTCTCCCTCTATTCCCTCCACTCCCACAAACTCTTCAGTCCAATCAACATGGCCTTTTTGCTATTCTTCACACATGATATTTTATCTCCTTTTTGCAGGATGCCCACCATGCCTACAGTACTACCCTCTTTCACTTCCTCCTCTAGTTTCCTTCAAAACTCATCTCAAACACCTCCTCCTACCTACACAAGGTCTTTCTGGAATCCCTCAGATGTTCCTGTTCCTTCTAAAAAAATTACCTTGCATTTTTTTTGGCACATATGTTGCATATGCTTGATGGGTACATAAAATAGGATCACAGGTTTAGAGCTAGACACAGCAATGACTAGAGGTCACTGAGTCTAACCCCCTCATCTTACAAGTAAGGAAACCAAGACACAGCAAGGTTAAATGACTTGCCCAGGGTCATAAAGGTAACAATTATATTTCTTTTGGGGGGGGGGGAAGGGCAGGGCAATTGGGTTTAAATGACTTGCCAAAGGTCACACAGCTAGTACATGTGTCAAGTGTCTGAGGCCAGATTTAAACTCAGGACCTCCTGACTCCAAAGCCGATGCTCTACTCACTGTGCCACCTCGCTGCCCCAAGGTAACAATTACGTGAGGTAAAACTTGAACCTGGGTCCTTCCTGCCTCCAAGTTCCCTGATTTATCCACTAAGCCATCCTGACTCTCCAAGGTAAATATAAAAAACAGGACATATTGTCTCCCTATAGAGAAAGCGAACTCCTTGAGGACAGAGACTTTCATTTGTGTCTTTATAACACCAGCTCTAACAAAGTACCTGGCACACAACAGATGGATTTACTGACTGACCCAAAAAGTACATTTTTCTATACGAGGGACATATTGTATCATTTTATAAAAAAACAACAAATTTATACTCTATTGTCCTTCACTATGCATCCTTACAATATGAATCTTGGACATTTCTTACACTTATCTGGGATGAGAAAGTTAGGTTCTGAAGTTTAATAGTATCCTCTAGAAGAATTTCCAAATAAACAGTTCAAATGACCAATAATCTGACTCAATTCCTAGAAACTCATTAGCATTGTTAAATAGACAAAATGTATAATGTCCATAGATGTCTGCCACATCAAGGTAGTCAACCTCACTGGCTATCACAATAATATTCATTCTAAATTGATTTCTATCCTTTCAATTCAATTCAAAAACATTTAATAAACACCTATTTTATACATAGCAATGAACTAGTTTTTGAGGATACAAAAATAAAATAATCTAAGTGCCAACTATGTTGCAAAGCTGTGCTAAGCACTTGGGGAGCAAAAGATGAAAACAAAACACAGTCCTTGACCTCAAGAAGCACAGTATCCTTATGATATGTCTCACACCCAAGAACTTCCTGGATTTTTCTCAGTATACTTAGTTGGCACTCGTTCTCACTAAGTGTCACATTTCAAATTAAATAAACACATACATATACACACACACACGTATATGTATGTATAGCATAAAGCATAATTGTAACTTCACATCCCCAATACTCTGGCCTCTTCTCTGATAGAGCTCAGGATTCGGAATTAGGAAGCCTTGAGGTCAAATCCAGCTTTAGACATTCTACTACCTGTGTAATCCTAGGCAAATTACTTAAATCTCGGCCTCAGTTTCCTCATCTGTAAAATGAAGATAATAACAGCACCTATCTCCCAGGGTTATTGTAAGGTCCAAATGAGGTAGTATTTGTAAAACACCTTGCAAACCTAAAATACTACAAAAATATTAATTGACATTGTTATTGATAGGGATACACTGAGAACATAGTACAGTAAAAAGATTACTGGACTAGTGTCTGCCAAGTCTGTAAGTGAACAACTGTATAAGCAAATTACTTCCTTCAATTTTTCTATGTGTAAAAAAAAAATGGATTAAACTAAAATATCCTAAGATCCTTGTAGCTCTAGTGATCTTTTTGCAACAAAAGAAATGGCTGCCTAGTGCCTCTTGTCTACTTCCTCAAAGGGCACAGTGATTGGGATGATACCTCACTACTGAAGCCCATTTCATCTTTTGCACATATTTATATCCTTGATACTTTTAAATTACAAGCTCTATTATTAGTTCTGGAATTACCAAGTATTTGATGTACAAATTACACAAATACAAAATAATTCAATACAAAACAAATGTATACTTCTGATTTATAATATTCAACAACTTTCAAATATAGTTTCTAGTCCATAAAACTGAATTCAGTCATAAGGGTGTCAGAAAAGAACACTTGCATACCTTGTTTACTATCTGGAGATAATACTTTTGCTGTTCCAAAATCTGTAATCTGAATGTGCATATCTTCATTTAATAAAATGTTCTCTGGTTTAAGGTCCCTGAAAAAAGCAGATTTTCACATTTCAGTTGAAATATTTAAAGAAATTACATTTTAACATGTGCTAAATGTAAGTTAAGAAAAAAAGGAAAAGAAAACATAATCACCCCTATCTATTCCACCTAGAAAACTGCACTGTTACAAAGGGATTGTCACAATGGGATAGTAATATGAAAAGTGTAATTCATGAGCCTGAACTACTTTATTCTCATAAGAGACACCAATTTTGGCTTCCATGATTTTCGAACTAAGAAGTCTTCCTGGCTCTGAAATCAGCATCTGGATACATTTCTAAGACAAAATTATCAGAAAATATATGAAGTAGTATCAGAAGCCCACTCCATCACAAAGGAAAAGAATAGGCATAAATAGGGGCAGCTAGGTGGCGCAGTGAGTAGAGCACCAGCCTTGGAGTCAGGAGGACCTGAGTTCAAATCCGACCTCAGACACTTGACACATGTACTAGCAGTGTGACCTTGGGCAAGTGTCACTTAACCCCAATTGCCCTGCCCACCCCCCACCAAAAAAAGAATAGGCATAAATAAAACCATGAACAACACAATCAGTCATAAAACAGAGGCTGCAAAACCATCAGGATGCCCAGGATAAACTTAATACTCTTCATATTTGTATACTGCTATGGCTGCAGGTGTTTTAATGTCAATGTTCCTTCTAGCTATTTCAGGATAGCAGGGTGAAAAGTGATCCTAAGAACGGTCAACATAACAAATTCTCAAAATCCAACCTCTCACTCTTACCCCTCAATAAGATGCTCCTTTTGCTAAACCAACTGCTTAAAGGAAAACAAACTACACAATCTTAGCAAAATAGTCATCTGTTCTTGGCTTACAAAGTTCAAAGAGGAAAGCTTAGGCTTTCCTGAAATGCTATGTACTGAAGCAAATCTTTTCAACCTACAATATAAAAAAAATTACAACTAAGCTAACATATCCTTCATCTCCATTAGAGTTCTACACTAACACTTTGTCATGGCGTGCAGATAAGCCTGAATTGGAAAGACTTCAAGTACAGGCCCAGAGACAAACTATACTCTGTCAGTCAAGGACCCAGCCTAGCTAAGTTCCACAAGGCTCATTATTAGAGAGTTGTAGCCACAACGTGATAAATGTTTTGGCCACAGCAGCTCAAAGACCATCAACCACAGCACAGAGTGATTATGATAGAGGGAGCACTCATACGAAGATCATGGACTCCTAAAGTTAAAATCAGTAATATATCCATCTACTTTTAAACAAATCACTAAAATGGTCACCAAATATCTAGAAATCTACCTTCCAGCTTTCATTTACAAGCATAAATGCTGAAGAGTCAACTGTTACAACAACACTGTGTACTTAGCAGCCACATGGTAGTCCTCCCACCACTCAAGTCAGTGATGGTATTCCTTATCAAATGTTGGTTTTGACATCATATGGTAAAATGTGAAAAAATTTCCCTCACTTCATTTTACAATCTTTATACAGTTTTGATTTTTTTCCCCTTCTCTTAACAAGAATCACCAAAATCTAAAATAAACATTATTCTTTTAAATTTTTTTTTTGCCTTGCCTCATTTGGCATTAAGATCTAGGACTAAAACTGAATCTAAATTTTAATTTTTTAAAATAAACTTCCACTTAGTTTGGGAAATGAAATATTATCATTAAAACGATTTCTTCTTCTGCATTCAGACATATCTGCCCCCCCCCAAAAGCAAATAGGTAACATATGTGCAGAGGTATACAAATGTTTATTATATTGTGACACAAATATATTAAAGTTCATCAAAATAAACTTCATTTGTGACTATTCACTGATCTAATGTTCACTGTTGCACTAATTTTCAAGAAGATTGGAAAGAGCATATTTAGCCTATTTAAGAGAATAATTTTGGTTTAAGACTTTTAGTTCACTGAATGCAAATGGATCCTGCTTAACAAAAAAGTCATTCTTTAGAGCTCTGTCAAGCAAATTTACATCTGAAAAAAATACCAACAGGTTCTAAAAGTGACTAATTTACTACCATATGGCAACATATAGAGGGGGAAAAAAATCTGATTTCACAGCTACCAATGTATAATTTTGCTGAGGTAAGTGTTTTATGAAGGCCAAAGAGACTTTCATAATACTTTTACAACCCAAACTTTTGAAATGTACCTTTCAATTTTGTAAAAATAACTATCCTTGGGGCAGCTGGGTGGTGCAGTGAGTAGAGCACCAGCCCTGGAGTCAGGAGGACCTGAGTTCAAATCCGGCTTCAGACACTTGACACACTCACTGGCTGTGTGATCTTGGGCAAGTCACTTAACCCCAACTGTCCTGCCTTCCCCCCTCCAATAAAAAAGAGTAAAAAAAAAACAAACTATCCTTTACCAATAAATAGATCAACAAATACTTGAAGACAAATCTACTTTAGTAAATTACCTGTGAATAATTCCCTTTCCATGCAAGTATTCTAAAGCAGATACAATTTCAGCAGTATAAAATCTGGTGCAGGTCTCATCAAAAGAACCAATTTTTCGAATGTATTTAAGTAGCTCTCCATTTTTGGCATAACTAAGGCCGAAATCTGAAGATACAGTTAAGGATACAGTAAAAGCTTAAAAACCAATTAAAAACCTTAATAAGCATGCAGGAAACACTTTATAATTCAATGAAAACTGAAGATAACAATGGCCAAGAATAACAGGGCACAGGATTTTATCATGTAACATCAAAATTTAGAGGAAGCCTGAAAAGAATGTGAGATCTGAATCTCTTTCAGACTGATGGTGACCCAATGATTAAGAAATATTAAGGAACCTTCAGGTTGGAATAAACCCCAAAGGTTATTCAGTCCAATATTACTTAGGCAGGAATCCTACCCTACACTAACCCTGACAAGTGGTCACTCAGCCTCTCTCTTCTTAAGATCTAAGGTTACAAGGAATCTGTTACCTTCTGTAGTAATTCTAAACCACTTCACACTTCCTAAGAATGGAAATTGGAGCCAGGCTTTCATAATACAAACGCTGCCTCTCTAGTTTGGCAATAACCTGAGTAGGGTGAGCAACGTACTGTGGGGCCCAAAATCTAGTCCTTGTTCTGCTACAAATTATGATGTGTGACTTCAAAGTTCCCATCACTGAGCCTCAATTCCTTCCTCTATCAAACAAGTTAACTGTATTAGGTCATTTCTAAGATTTTTTTCAGTTCTAAAATTCTCTAGCTTCAGTAAATAAGATTTATGGGTCTTTGTAAGTCATTTTTCAGGCTGAATTCACTAGAAAACATTTCATGATTTCTTATACAAAAAAGTAAGGAAAAGGTCATTTAGCAAAAGTAGAACAGCAAATCCATAAGCCCAGTACTTCTAGCTCCAATTATAGTACATTTAACTTCGAAAAGAAATGCAAAACAATATTCTTTTCAGAAATATGTGCAGTATGTTTGTATAGCACTGAAAGGAAGCTGTTCAAAGTTACGCTTAGAGTTACTCAACTTATTAATACCCAAGTGACTCAGCAATAAACTTTTAATTGTGCAGGAGAGGCAGCTTTTATAGGCTAATTGGGGCTTTACTCTCCACAATAGCATAATTTTATACAATTATTTTATTCTTCATAATAACACAATAAAAAAAAATCACTCCCACCCCCCCATACAATAGGCCCTTAACAGCTTGCAGACAAAAATTCAAACAATTCTCAATTTATAAAGTACTTTGCAAAGGAGTAGTTGATTTATCATTTCCTGGTTCAATAAAACTCCACAAGTACTAAAGCATTTCCAATGAGCCCAGCACTATTCTAAGTACTGTAGGGGATCTAAGAACAGCAGAGGAAATACATCATCACTGGAGAGCAACGTGTCCCATACAATGGACATTCCAGATAACTAATACTTCATGCCACCAAGGACCAGAACTTTATAACCAATTTTGATGGAGGATTTTTTAAAACAAATAATCATATACTACGCCATCTTCTTTAACAAAAGTTGCAAAAACCACGTAAGTCCAAGTCTTAATGGATTAGACCTATCAGCATAAATAAATACTTTTGTACTTTGGAGACTCTGAAGGTGTGTACAGAGCTTTTTGTCCCTAAGCCAAATGACCTTGGAATGCTGAGGAGTCCTGCAGCTTATATTTTATAGTTTTTCTTTGACTTTTCACTGATATAAGGGTCTTTGCTCTAACAGCTCTATTCATCCCCTCCCCATTCTTATTCACCAATGAATTTGGTGGTCTGAATCACTAGAAGTCTGACCTCCAGGTAATTAATGTCTTCGTATGTATGAGACAGTCAACAAAGTTTTATGAGATGATTTAAATACATGAAACAATTAGAAAATAATATAAGATAGAATGTAATCAAATGACAAAATGTCAAACAATAATGAAAACAATAAGACAGATCAAGAATGGAAGTCATCAGGGTACATAGATGGTATTTGGGGCAGGGCATGGACTAGATTTTGAAAAAAAATACTGGGACCTGGAAAAGGAAAAAGGCAAAGGGGACACTATTCCAGATAGGAGGTACCACATAAAGTCACTTCATGTAAGTAGAAATGAATATCTTCTGTCAATGAGAAAGCTGTCAATAAGGAATTTGGGCCTGATCCAATAGGCAACAGTAAAGTAACACAACAAAAATCAGCATTTTGAAAAGAATAGTCTGATAGCAACGTTGAGATTGCAGAAAGGAGAGATACTAAAAGCAATGAGACTATAAACAAATAAAGAAAGAGAGAATAGCCTACCTGCGGCAATGGAAATGGACAAAAGGAGGTATGGCTCAGAGATATTACAGAGGAAGGGTAGAGCTTGCTGACAAGAAGCATTTATGGAATGGCAGCAAAAAGGGAGTAAAAGACATCTCCAAGGCTGGGTAATTTGTACAATGATGGTACCACTAACAGAAATGGGGAAATTGGAGGGAGATGAGAAGATTGGAGACCTGAAACATTCAATTCTGTATTAAGTTTGAGGTGAAAGGACATCCAAAAAATAGTATGCAAACAGATGTAAAAGACAAAAAACACAAAATACAGGGATATGGAAACCATCTACATGGAGGGGAACAGTTAAGTTTTAACAGTAGACTTCCAAGAATAGATAAGCAACCTGAGGAAGGCTATGGAAAAAACTCTGGTGAACTGAGGACTATAAACTTGGATGGAGAAAAAGGAGGAGACAAATGTTAGCAGGGTCTGTGATGTTTGGAAATTATTTCCAGGGCTCCTGAAATTCTATTAAGAAATATATACTATGGGAATAGAGAAGACTGGGGGAAGCAAAGAAACCCTCTTCTACTCTGAAGAGTAATGTCAAATGGTCACCTGCCCAAAAAGAACTTAAAAAAGACTTTAAAAATCAAATGAAAGAGATGGACGAAAAATTAAAACGAAAAATAAGAATACAAGAAAAACAAGATGATTATGATAAGAAAGTCAACCAATTAGAAAAAGGAGATCCAGAATCTTAAGGAAGAAAATGACTCCTTGAAAATTAGAACTGAGTAAGGGGAAGCCAGCAAAGTTATAAGAGATGAATAAAAAAAATAAAATATAAAGAATGAAAAAATAGAAGAGAATGTGAAACACCTCATAAAAACAAGATTTAGAGAACAAATCAAGAAGAGAAAACATAAGAATAATTGGACTACCTGAAAGTTCTGATCAAAAAAAGAATCTTGATACAATAATACAAGAAATAATTAAAGTAAACTGTCCCGAAGCATTAAGAGGCAGCTAGGTGGTGCAGTGAATAGAGCAACGGCCCTGAAGTCAGGAGGACCTGAATTCAAATCCGGCCTCAGACACTTGATGCTTATTAGCTGTGTGACCTTGGGCAAGTCATTTAACCCCAACTGCCTTGCCTTCCCGCCTCCAAAATTTAAAAAAGTGTGTGTGTGTGTGTGTGCGCGCGCGTAGTAAATTCAGGAAACCCAGTAGCTCCTAGAAAACATACAGGTATAACAGGGAAAAATACTCCACCTGCTGGTTTAGTTATACTAAGAACAATTTTAAATAGATTCATCAGGAGGGAAAATGAAAAAGCAAAACAGGATGCTACTCACACTTACCACATTTTCTTCATCCCTTCCTGGGAGCTATGACTGACTGTGTTAAAAAGAAATCTTTCATATTATTTTTACTTCATCTCTTTGACTCTTATCAATCTAGCTTACATGCATTTCTTAGAAACTTTTTTTGATTAGACTTATGGTCAGAAGACTAAACTTTGAACCCTGAGTCCATCATTTGCCCTCTCTGAGTACATTTCCTCATCTGTAAGATGGGATCAATGGAATACTACTTGCCTCACAGATCATGACGGTACAATGACAATTTATGCAAAATGCTTTTGGAATTTTAACTTGTATTTATGTAGTACATTGCAATGCTATTGTCAAGAATAGTTACAATACTAGTGAGGTTGTACAAAGAGTGAATGGATCAAGAGTAGGAATTAGCTGATGACAAGGCCAACAGGATACAAATGACGACCTCAGGGTCATCTTTGACATGCCTATCGCCACCATTTCCTAAAGCCAGCCCCATCACCAAACGCAATCCTGCTTCCTTTGTAATATCATATGGCTTTAGCTTTTCTCCATTACTATTTTCATCACCCTAGCATAGGTCTTTATCAGTCCATGACTCCTTGTTCGACCTAAAAGGAGCTGAGATAAAATGAAATAATGCATATGAAAAAACCTTGTATCACTTTTTTCATATTCACATATCTCCCTTTTGTGAGATATTAACAGAAAGAAAAAAAAACGGATTTGGAAACAGAGCACCTTGGTTTTTGCAGATAATTTCTGAGAGGAAAGGGGTCAACTTTTCTGGTTCAAAAATGAAATAAACGGAAAGAGGATTTAATAATGCGTTCAGGGACAAAATAGCTCACTGAAAAATTGAGATCTACAGAGGAAAAAACCTTCCACATATAGAAAATAATAGCAACTTAAACTGATAAGACCCTTTAAAGACAAGAAAGTCATAAACACACATCTAGTAAAGTACAGGCAGGTATCGATCAAAGAGCTTAGGCAAATGACCTCCTTATGGAGGAGTGGAGCACAGGAAACTGATTCAATCAGCTGAGAATATTAACTCAATATTAATAACTCAATATTAACTCAAAGAAATATGGAGGCATCAAGACATAACAGAGAGCTTGAAAAAAGAGGAGAAAGGTTCGGAACAGACACAATTAGAACTGAAGAGGAAAATGATGTCAAAAAGAAATAAACGGTAGGACTGAAGAGCAGTGGCTAAGAACAAACTGAAGTTGAATGACAAAACTTTCCAATTGGTTAACTTGAGGACTGCAGTCAAATCTTAAGATAGTTTTGTTTTTTTAAAGACTATCTTCATCTGGAATTACACGTAAAACTGTCTAGAAAAAAGGGTAAGGAACTAGATATGTCTCTAGATACCTTTTATCCTTATAAGGTTTCTTATTTGTAAAGCACTTAGCGGAAGGGCTATTGCATAGTAGGTGCTTAATAAATGCTTGTTCCCTTCTTTTCCCTTCCACGTAAGAATGTTTTCTACGTGCTGCCTTTGCTAAAAGGCATGAAAGCAATAGACACTAATTTAGTCAGTTTAAAATTATCTATACTAATAATGGGGAACACAGGTATAGAGTAATTTTAAAATAGTAAAACATTTCAAGATATTTATATTTGACTCTGAAAAGCATGATATGCTAGTATGATAGCAGATTTACCTTCTTAATTATGTTTCTCCCAAAAAGATAGTAAAAAGGATCTGTAAGTATACATTAGTGCCGTGGCACAATGCGGAAAGCTAGAAGATCTGCATTCAAGTCCTGCCTCTGGCTGTGTGACCCAGGACAAGTTACGTGACTTCTCAGTGCAATTCTCTAAGGCAATAAAATGCAAAGACTCTAAACCGCAACATCAATCTGCATTGGCAGAAGTAGTTTCTTCACCCAGGACCTCTCCATACCAATGAAACCACAGGACCAGTCCTTATCTGTTCCTAATTATACACTGGGGTTTCGAAATAGAGGGACATCCATCAAGGATGAACAAATTAATTACTCAGCAAGCATTTATTAAGTGCCAGGCACTATGCTGAGTGCTGAGGATGCAAAGACAAAATGAAATGGGGAATGCACTCAAGTGGCTTAAATTTTATTAGCAAAAAAAAATTGCACAAACATATTCAAAATAAACATACAAGGTGAGTTGGGGGTGGGAGAAAAGCATTAGTAATCAGAAGGATCAGGAGAGATTTTTCATAAAAGTGGCACCTGAGCAAAATTTTGAAGGAAACAAGGGGTGATGACAAGAGGCACAGATGAAGGAGGTATGAGATCAGCCACTGCAAAGTGCAAAGACAGGAGACGGAGGAGCACATCACACATGAGAAACCACAAGAAAGCCAGGCTAGGTTTTTGTACTCAATACCTCACTGTATCCCAAACCTATCCTTCTGTATTTGAAAGCCACTGTTATACTCTTTTCTGCATTGCCAGTTTTACATGCGTTTTTTTTTCTCATCCAGAGATGAGAGAATGAAACTCAAGATTTTATGGAACTCTAAATTTTCTAAATTATTTTTCATTTCAATTATAGATTTCATTGAAATCTACAAGTGAAATGTGTATTTTCAATATTTTGGAAATAATCTACATGAACTTTTTAAATGTTTTAATGTAGAGGAATTAAGTTCTTTTTTATTTAAACTCTGTGTGTGTGTGTGTGTGCGTGCGCGTGTGCGTGTGTGTATTATTTACAAGGTTACAATCCTCCTGATGAAACTGAAATAAATTTGCTCATTTATAACTGCAACCAAAAAACATTCACCATTCCTTTTACTATTTTCACACAGAATAATGTTCTCATTCATTGAGTTTGGGTTATACTCTTTCAGCCAGTCTACCTCAAAATGTGTCAAGAATTCTCCAAATTAATTTATTGTATTTTTATGTTTTAAATGTATGCCATATTATAGGGGAGACAGGGAGAGAGGTTAAGACATCAAACAATGGGTGTCGAAACTCGAAAAAGTATTAGGAATCATTGCTCTGTTATGATTAAATATTTCGTAATCTACTTTGACTATATCAAACGGCATTTCAAAGGATACACAGCTTTTCATCATCCTGAAACGTGAAGTAAAGTTTTACAAAGAAAGGGTGATCCAGGCGGGACATTACATCTCTTTCTCTGGTTACATATGGTACCTTGTTCTCTTTTATGATATGCCGTTTCTCTAGGATTTTAACTTAAACAAAAACCAAAAGAAATGAGTTACATAAAGATTTAAATATCCAATTTATTAATGCATCCCACATATGTTATTAAAATTTACACATTTTAATAGCCTATAAAAAAACAAGTATAATCAGTATAGAATATTTAAAGTTCACTGTTTTAATGCAACAATGTTTTTATATTTATAGGTTGTATATTAAACTTGTATGCTTTATTACTTACTAGCATATTCTCTTGAAGTTGCCAATTCTCGGGCCAAGACAACCTGTTTTTAGAAAAGGGAAAAGGAAGGTGGGAAGGGAGAAGGAGAGAAAGGACACAACAAAAGGTAACCAGATTAGGTCCAACGTATCTGTGTACATAGGTACTAGACATTGAGTTTAAAACTGGACAAGATAATGTGTTATAAATATGAATATGCATATTCTTATAGATAAGGATCATAATCAATCTGTTGTCAATAATATGTATGCAATTTGTAACGGGTCAAATGAACAAATACAGTAAAACCTGAATTAGTCAGAATCCTCATTTAAACAAACGTTTTTGGTTCTATTACATTTTTAGAAGAAAAAGGAGACTCATTAAAAAACTAAGAGCATGTTTGCATTAATGTCAGTAAGACTCAGTAAACCTCAATAACATACCCTCCCACATTTTTAAGAGTTTTCTCATAAAGTAAATCAGACATATTCTAAAAATGTCAAAATGTAAACCTGAAAGGTTAGACAGGACTAGGTTGACCTTTTTTGTAATAAATTCTGATGTGCTGGGTCTTTCACAAAAATAATATACAAATATGGCCCAGTCCCAGAAGACCCACACATACTCCACCTCCCCCCACCCAAAAAATCAAATGACTCAGCTGTTATTATATTTTCTGTTTTATAACCGTAGTATGCTTAAGACAAAAGGGACCTCATAAATCACTAATCCACTCTGCTCACTTTGCAGAGGAGCAAAATGAAGCCCAGAAAGGGCAGGTGACTTGCCCAAGGCTCCACAGCAAGTTAATCACACAGAATGTCCACTAGAACTGAGCCACAGACCTAGACTCTTAACTTACAGGACTAAACCTGACTTGTTGTGGTTCCCAGACCAGTGCTTTTCCTACTATGCCACACTCACCAGAGACCTAGCTCACAGCCTAAGGCCTTGTTTTGCCCTTCATAGCCCCTGGCTCTGCCACATACCAATCAGCAGTGGAAGGGAGTGCTCTGTCATTGGAAACAAGTAGAACATGGCAATAAGAACTGGATCAAACTTCGGGTCCCACACATAGCTGTGGACTTTGGACAAGCTGTTTAACCTATGTGGACTTCAATTTTTATACCAATTAAAAAAGAGTTGGACAACATGATTTCTAAAGTCTCTTCTAGCACTAACATCTATGAAATTACCAATTTACTGATAAAAAGGTGGCTTAATCATGGCACTACAAAATATGGTAGCAGCCTTTTCTACCCAATGGCCGTATTTTGGCCGCTAATTTCTGAAACTGTCTGCGAATACCAAAGGCCTGCCCAGAAACTGGAGATATGAGCATTTAAGGCAGCACTACCACTTCCATTTTTCAGCAAAGTCAATCCATAATGTACACACATAATAAAAGCCTGAGATATCTAGAAATGGTGGAAGAATAGAAATCCTGACCTGGGCATCCATGAGACTCCATTTTCTCATTTGAGAATTGTCAAGTGGACCACAAAAGAAACCACTTCTTTGTGATTCTGCTAATAAAGGCTAAACTTGTGAGGGAAGTACAATAGACTAGGAGCCTGAAGACCTGAGCTCATGGCCCTGATCCCTAAACTTACCAACACTGTGACTTCGTTGTTATTAGAGAGAAATGTGAGAAAGCTCCATGCATTTCTCCAACAACTCCTGCTTTTTACTTCAAGTTATACTGCTCTCAGAAGTAAAGGTCCCTTTCATGTGATTGGACTACTCTATTTGTACCATAAATCCATTTTCTTTTGTAAAACATAAATTCTTCTCCATAGAGATAAGCAAGGGAAGACCCTGTATTCAAGTACCAAAATCTAATAAGCAGAAACATCCAGGGAAATACCTCATTATCTATTTTACCAAAATGAGAGTGCCCAAGGTCAAGAAATGTTACCATTTATTATACTGACTCCAAGATTTAACCTAAGGATCAGAAGAACCTCCTTGTGTCACCGTAAATAAAACCAAGATGACATCATTTGTTTGACAAAAGCTCATAAGGCTAATTAACTGCTTGGAGAAATTCAAGTCATGGATCATTTGGTGCTTACTTTTATAAAATAACTAAAAATATGTAATTTTTATAATTTGAAAATGAAAAACAAGCAGTAAAAACATTGAGAAGGCTAATCTCAGCCACCTTCATAACAGAGGAAATATATCTCATGGGATGGTTATTTACCTAAAATAATTGCTTATTCTTCTCTCTCATCATTATTAAATACAACAACATGAAACTAGTATCTTCATCTATAAAAATGAGGGGGTTATGAGAGATCATCTCAAAGGATCCTTCCAAATCTAACATCCTATGACTCCATCTATGAACCTATAAATCACCATTAGAGCCTCTATAATCCTCTAACCCTAAGATAACAAAGCATCGCCCCACAAAATAAAATATTAATTAAAATAATTACTATACATGTACTTACTGTTGAGAAAGATCCTTCACCAAGGATTTTTCCAAACTTGAAGTCTTCTGGCCGTTTCTTTCGAGGCTGTGGTAGCTGCTGTCCTGAATGTTGTGGTAAGGAATTGGAATTAGACCTTGGCTCGGCTGCAGTGCCATCCATGGTAGACCCCTGTCTACTACTACAGGGAACGATGACGGGGGGAGCGCTGGAATCTGTATGGTTTCTCACCATTGATGGGGTTGGACAGGAACATAATACCACACTAGTTTGTATGGGAATAGCATCATACTAGAAGAAAAGAATAACAGTAATTAGTTTATACTTAGCTAATTTAATACCTATGTTTTCTCATTTTATCTCTAGAAATAAAAATATCAACGTAAACAAAACCATTTTAAGTAAACAAAAGATCATGTGGTACAGTGGATATTTAGAGTCAGAGAACCTTGGTCAGATTCTCAGCTATAGCAAATTTTTCTTCCTTCTGACTTTAACCTAAATACCTACTCTTCTATGGATAAAAGGAATACAAAGAGACTAAGCAGGGATGCTGGTTTGATTTCCAGAAGGGTCCAACTCTAACTTTATAAAGACAACACTGCTCGTTAGAAACTGATTTCCCTTCTAACCCAGGCCAGTCATTGCACAAATTAGTATCATAAAATAAAACAGATGGCAGGCAGGCTAAGGAGTTAGTGCCCCTGGGACTTAAAAGCCAACTTGGACCTTTTCTAGTCCTTAGATTTGCATCTCAGTATATCAACAGAACAACACGACAGTGGGCTTTCATGACTTTAGTGAAGAAAAACACTGGCCGAGGCAGCATCATGAAGGGCATACGCCTAAGCTCTTTATGACACAACGTAAACTTCAAAAATGTTTATCCAATAATGGGAGCAGATTTTCTTGATGCTCCTAGGGTTGATCCCAATCTAAAAGCTTGGGAGCATGACCCTTAATAGACAATGAATAGATTAGCCTGGCTATGTACCTATGATCCTATGACAAGAAAAAACTTTCAGGGAAGATATAATATACGAACACGCTTTGCAGCACATAACTAAAATCAAACACAAGGAGAGATATCTGTGTTCCCACAGCAATAGCATCCTAACATCGCCTTTGCTAGAGCCATTCAAGCCCCTTGCTCACCACTGTGTTTCAAGGTGGTAGCATTCCATCTGCGAATATGCAGCCGCACCTGTGCAAGCAACTTCGGGTCGTTTTAGAATAGAAGCATTTTCAAGTTGAAAGTGCTATATGAAAACATGAAACGATTCCAAGGGTGGTGGACTCAGAGTCAAAACACCTAAATACTACATTAAGCTCTGCTATTAACTAGTATGTGAACAAGTCGCTTCACCTAGAGCCAAGATCAGGGCAAGAAAGGCTGACACCTACACCACAACAAGCACATGGGAGAAAGTGATGAAAGGAAAGGTGGAACACTTTTTAATAACTTTTGTAAAGATACTTATTATCAAAGTCAGGAAAATTTGTTTTATGCAGCTGCCTATGGTACAATAAAGTATCTAATGGTAGAGAACACTGGGACACAGCTTTCAAATACTTTCCTGGGTCTGCTCACTCATTAGTAAGATAAAAATGTTATATCGTGCCTTAAGTTCAAAAAGCATTTTGTAAACACAAAAGACAATGTAGACCAGTTATTCTTATTATCAGCAGGACATGGAAATGTTGACTGAAATGAGAAGTGTATTTGTGAAGCATCTTTTCTATAGAGTAATATTTAAAGAGCCTTGTAACATTCTATGGTTTTATGAGTCATACGGGGGACTATGTCAAGAGTATATTTCGAATGGCTCAGTGTAAAGCAAATTCCTACTATCAGAAAAAACAACTCCTAAGTATAAACATATATCCTGATGATACCAGGACAGTAACGACACATGAAGGACATTTTACTGTTACTAAATGAAAAATATAAGCTACTCAACCATCATTATTGTTACAGAAAAGTACAAGAGGGAAGGAGAGATAAGGAGAGCTGGGTTCAGTTCTGCCACTTAATAGTTATATGACCCTAGACAAGTCACTAATCTCTCTGAAGTTCAGTTTCCTTTCCTGGAAAATAGAGATGATTCCTTCCTCACCTATGATCTCAGTACCCAGTGTAATTGCAACAAATAACACTTTAGCATCCTCACTAATATATGTAGAAGTATTTTTTTTTATAAAAAGCTATACAAATATAAAGCATTTACCTCAGTGCCATTCATAGGAGAGTAGTGTTAAACAGAGACTGATACTTCTTTGCTTTTGAATAAATATTATGTGCTACTAGCAACAGAGCTATGGAAGAAGCATTTTTCAAAATCAAAATCTAATCTGGCCCAAGAAACAACTGCCATGCTATCCCATTTAATATTACTTAACACAGATGTTGATGAGAAAACAAGGAAACAAATTTGCTAATGAGCAGTACAAAAATTGATGAGGCTGTCTAACCAGAAGCTAGGCTCTAAAACCTAAGAACACATAATTGCCTATGGAAATACAAGCATAGCTCAAAGAAATCAACCTATATATTTACATTACAGTGGATATTTTAATTACTTGTGCATATACCATAATCTCCCCAACAGATAGCCTATAAATTCTTTGGGGGCAAGTTGTAATATTTATTTTTGTGCGTCCCAATAACTAGCATAGGACCTTACACATAGTAATTGCTTAATACATGAGAACTGATAATTAGAAAAATTAAGGTAAATGACAGTCATGGGTCACTCTGGAAAAATGAGAAAACTATACAATATTTTCATACAATTCTGCCACTCTCATCTAAGTGTGCACACACACAAACACACATGAACTCCACACAAAAATCATTTCTTTAAATTCATTTTACTTGGATTTTCTTGGTAGAGAGTGAAACACTATATAATTTTCATCTTGAGGACTGAGCATGATGTTAATCTTAAAAATAATGCCATATAACAAAGTGCTGTATCCCTGCACCCACTGGTGATATAAAAACACGGAATTTTAGTTAAGATTTGGAGGAAGAAGTACCATTTGTTATCCCATTGTTCTAGAGAGTAGAGGACAAAACCAAAGTTAATATGAAGAAATGCCATATTTCACTGATCTCAAAATTCTTAAAGAGTTTCAGGATTCTAGAAAAAGTTAAAATGATGTAATACTATCAACAGTGAACAGAAAAGGCAAAAAATGTTCTAAGCCCCTAATGAGTGGGTCGGGAAGAGGGAAGAGGAGAGGAGAAAAAGTTGTCATCTGCACTAACAAAATAGGAAAAAAATCTTTGTAGCACAATTCTCTGACAAAGGTCTCATTTTCAAGACATATTTTTAAATTATGTCAAATTTATCATAATAATAGCTGTTCCCCAACTGATGAATGGTCAAAAAATTTTAGCAAACAATTTTGAAAAAAAGAAATACAACTATGCCCAAAAGGCTATAAAACTGTGTATACCCTTTGACCCAGCAATATCGCTCCTAGGGCTGTATCCCAAAGAGATCATACAAATGGGAAAAGGACCCACATGTATGAAAACATTTATAGCAGCTCTCTTTCTGTGGTGGCCAAGAACTGGAAATAGAGGGGATGCCCATCAATTAGGGAATGGTTGAACAAGTTGTGGTATATGAATGTAATGGAATACTACTGTGCTATAAGAAATGATGAGCAGGCAGACTTCAGAAAAACCTAGAAGGACATATATAAACTGATGCTGAGGGAAGTGAGCAGAACCAGGAGAACATTGTACACAGTAAGATCCACAGTGTGCGATGACCGACTTTGATAGACTTAGCTCTTCTTAGCAAAGCAAGTACCTAAAACAATTCCAAAAGATTCATGATAGAAAATGTCATCCACATCCAGGGAAACAAGTGTGGTGTCTGAATGCAGATCGAAGCACACTGTTTGCTCTCTTTTTTGTTGTTTTTTCTTTCTCATGCTTCCTCCCATTGGTTCTAATTCTTCTATACAACATGACTAATGAGAAAATATGTTTAATAAGAATGTAAGAGCCTACATTGGATTGCACATTGTCCTGGGGAGGGGAGGAAGATGGAGAAAATCTTAAGCTTATGGAAGTGAATGTTGAAAACTAAAAATAAATTAATTTCTTAAAAAATAAAACAAAATAGGACAATGCTTTCCCAGTATGAAAAAAATCCAAACTATCAACAGCATTACAAAAAACTGCTCCAAATAACTACTAGAGAAACGAACATTAAAGCAATTCTAAGGTTCTGTATCATACCCATCAGATTGGCAAAGCAGACAAATAAGGAAAATGACAAATGCTGGAGAGACTGTGGGAAAACAGCCACAATGGTGCATTGCTGGTGGAGCTGTAAATTTGATATAATTATTCTGGAAAATAATTTGGAACTATGATAAAAAAGTTGATTAAACTATTTATAGACTGCGACCCATCAACAGCATTACTAGGTCTATATCAAGAGATGAAAAAGGAAAAGACTCATATGTACAAAAACATTTATAACAGCTCTTTATATGGTGGCAAAGAACTGGAAACAAAGGGGATGCCCATTAATTAGGGAATGACCTTATGGTACATGAATGAAATTGAATACTATCACATCATAACAATTGACAAAAGGGCCTGTTACAGACAGGGATGACTCTTGTGATGTAAGCAGAACAAGGAAAACAATTTATACAAAAGCAACATTGCAAAGATAGGCAACTTTGAAAAATATATGAACTCTGATCAAAGTAATGACCAAACATGATGCCAAAGTACAAGAAAAATGCTACCCAGCTCCAGACAGAGAGGTGCTGGCCTCTAGGCAGAATGAGATACACATTTTGGACAAGAATAATGTGGAAATTTGTTTTGGTTGACTACGCATACGCGTAACCATGCATATGTGTTTTTCTTCCTTCTCCGAGGAGGGGAGAGGAGGGAAGGTGGAAGGAAAAGAAAAATGCTTGTTAATTGAATTTTTAAAAGTAATTAAGGAGAAAAAAAGTACTACCTGTCAAATCTCTATTGTTCATATGAATGAATTTCACAGAATATTAGGGAAAAAAAATACCAATTTTTTTCAGGGGAAGCAGCTGGGCTTTTAAACATCTAACTTAAAAATATATGGCCAGCGAAAGGACTATTAAACCTTCACCTCTGACCCAGCAACACCACTACAAGATCTGTAGCTCAAAGAGATCGAAGAAAAAAGGAAAAGATCTATTTGTACAAAAATATTTATAGCAGCTCTTTTTTGGTGGCAACAAACTGGAAATTGAAGGAATGGCCATCAACTGAGGAATGGCTAAACAAGTGGTGGCATGACTGTGATGGAATACCACCGTGCCAAAAGAAATGATGAGCAAGACAGTTTCAGAAAAACCTGGGAAGGTTTTGAACCGATATGAACTGTCAGAGTGAAGTGAACAGAACCAGAACATTGTATACGAGCAACAGCAATATTGTAACAATGATCAGTTGTGAAAGATTTGGCTACTCTGATCAATACAATAATCCAAGAATATTCCAAAGGACTCATAATGAAAAATACTATCCACTTTCAGAGAGAGAACCGATGATCTCAGAGTGGAAATTAAAGTATAATTTTTTTTCCCTTTTTTTTCCCTTTTCTTGCAGCATGGCTAACATGGAAATGTTTTGCATGATTTCACATGTAAAACTGATATCACATTGCTTGCCTTCTCAGTGAGTGAGGGAGGTACTGAACAGAGAGAATTTGGAACTTAAAAAGAAAACTTCCATGGTTCAAACTAAATAATAATGAATTTCCAGGGGCACGTGTGTATATGGCCAAAGTTTCAGTAAAACGATAAGGACAAAATATTAAAATGAACTCTTTCTTAACACCTTTAGGGATTACCATGCTACTCACAACAAAACAAAAGCTTGAATAAAAAGCTATTTTAAAAGATGACAATACTGTTTCCAAATGGCAGTCAGTCATTGGAACTTCACTAACTGTAAGATCATACCCAATAATTTGGACATTATTTAGGAAAAAATTTACTCACTAAGCATCTTTTAAGTTCTGTAAGGCTTAAACACATACAAAAAAACATAGTTCTGGTGCCTCTAAACAGTATCATAAAGTCTTTTTCATTTTGATGTAAAATATTATAAAGAATACATGAAGTCAATTTTCCTTTATATGCACACAAATGTATGTATATACAGGAAAACTATCTTGGTAGATCCACAATTTTGAAACGATCAAAAGAAATGCAATCCTACTCTAAGAGGAACCGGTCTCAAACAAAGGCAGTTTAATTATTATATTCAATATGGCAAAAGACCCACAATTTTATCCCCCTCTATCAATATGGATCAGAATGTCACTAGACTGTTCCATGAATGCTATCCCTAAAAAATATTAATCATCTAGCAGTCAGTCTTCTGATGATCATGGCTTCTACACAGTCAGCTATCAGGAAACTCTGATGACAGGAGATGCAAGGTGTCTATGAGCAGTCTTGCACCCAAAGTCTTCCCAACTTCTTTGCATCAGTGCAGATACATATAAAGCGTTAGGCAGTATTTTACAACATATCTCAGTTGATGCTAACAACCCTATATATCAAGTACTTCAAGCATCCCATGCGAAAGATGATGACACAAAGGTTCAGAGATGTTAAGTGACCTACCCGCTAAGAGTTATCTTTCATAGAAGCAACCAAGAACTTTCCTATTTTCTTGGGAGGGAGAGGGAAAGTTTCAAGAAGAAAAGGGTGATCAGAGACTCAAAAGCTAACAGAGAGAAAGATTTCTAAAAAGCTAATGGTAATGAAGGGTGGACTGATAACCTTTGAGGGTTTGGTTTTCTAGAATTGCTGGGAAAGAAAACCAAACTGCAGAAGAAACTTCGGCCATATACACATTTTGCAAACCCTAGGACACTATGCAAATATTAGCCATCACTAGAATAAGACACCATTCTGGAAGGAAAGAAGCAGCATAACTTTTAAGAACTCTAAATCCCAAAGTCTCCCTATAATCTTCCTCTTAGCAAAACCTAAAGAGTTCTTTCATCCTGATCTTTCGACTACTTTCAAAGGCAGTAGACAGCCAACAGCTACAAAAAAATCAAATCAAATCTGGGTTTTGAAAAATTGGCCTTTTTGAATGATCCATTTTAATGATAAAATTTATCAGAAGGTCTTTTAGTAAAGAAACAAAACAGATAACATTTTATTTTATATTATTATTTTAATAACAATAAAGGAGACAACAGAATTATGTAACTTTTCAATTCAATAAACATTTATTAAGCACCTAATACGTGCTGGGCATGGGGCTAAGTGCCAAAGATACAAAAACAGAGGCAAAAGACAATCCTAGCCCTCAAGAATCTTACAATCTATTGGGGGAAACAACATGCAAAGAAATATATACAAAGCAAGCTATGTGAATAAAGAGGAAATAATTAAATTATATTATTATAATTATTTGTTTACTATAGTATTAACATTTATATTTATATATTAATTATAAATGATATTATTATAAATAATTAAGTAGACAAATAAAGGGGAAATAATTAAAAGAAGGAAGGAATTAGAAATAATGGTTGAAGAAGGTTTCCTGTAGGAGATGGGATTTTTAGTTGGGACTTGAAAGAAACCAGGGGGAGCAGTAACTGGAGCTGAGGAGGGAGAGCATCCCAGGAATGGGGGATAGCCTAAGAGAATGCCCAGATGAAGTGTCTTCTTCATGAACAGCCAGGAGGCCCATGTCTCTGGATCAAAGAGTACGTGGTGGACAGTAAGATGTAAAAAGATTGGAAAGGTAGGAGGGGGCTAAGTTACGAAGGGCTTTGAAAGCCGTAAGAAGCCCCTGGAGTTTACTGAGTAAGAGTGACACAGTCAGACCTGCACTTTGGTGGTCAAATGGAGACTGAAATAGAATGGGAAGAGACCTGAGGCAGGCAGACCTACCAGCAGGTTATTGCAGTGGTCCAGGTGTGAAGTGACAAGGAACTGAACTAGAGTGGTAACAGGATCAGAAGACAGAAGGAGGCATAATCCAAAGACATTTCAAAGGTAAAATAGGCAAGCCTTTGCAACAGCCATTTGACAAAAGAGATAGGAAGGAATTCAGTATGACTTCTAGGTTGTGAGCTTGAGGAAGGATGGTGCTGCCCTCTCCAGTGGAGGGGGCAAGGGTGGGGGGGGGGGGAGAGGTTGGTAATGCTAGGTGGAAAAATAATGAGTTCTGTTTTGGACGAGACATCCAATTCCAGATGTCTGAAAGGCAGTTGGAGAAGCAAAATTGAAGGACAGTAGAGAGTTTGGGGCAGGAAAGGTAGATTTAAGAATCATCAGCATAAAAATGGTAATTAAATCCATGGGAGCTGAGGAGATTACAAAGTGAATTAGTGTAGAGGGAGCAAGGACAGAACCCTGAGGGACATCCATGGTTAGAGGGTATGATCTAGCAAAGGAGACAGAGAAGGTAACAGTTGGTGGGAGTGACTGTAAACTAATAAACCCACGTAATGCAATCCCTTCAATTTTACAGAGGTCTAGATGCTGGCTAAAGTTCTATCTAGTTGTAGCATTCTATTTGGAGTATAATTAATGGTGCTAAAAGGAGTCTAAAATTCTCAAAGATTCCTTAGAAGAAAAGCAAGCATGAATCATAGAAGTATGAATCTAGGAAGAATCAAAACCTCTCTCAGATTCAGCTTATCTATACAATAGGGATATTATTTACTCTACCCACTTCAAAAGACTGTAAGAAAAATGCTTTGAAAATGACATAGGATTACTTACACGCACACACACACACACACACACAAGTTATTACTAAATAACCCCATTTTTAATAAGGAAAGTGAGGCTCAAATAAGTTAAGCAAAAACTCAAGTCCAAGGTATGTTTTTTCCACTATATTAAGTCATCAGTGGAGTATTACTAAGTACAAAGAAACACTTGTCTCTGTGCAATATTTCTCTGTGTAAGAGCAGCTATTGTACATCTGTGCATAGTCTCCATATTCCACATACAGAAAATACATTTTTAAAAATTCATGTATAAGATTTCTTACGCTCCCTCAAAAAGTCTATTAACTGACTTTTAAAATTTTTTTTCTTTGAATAGATAAGTATAATTAGTAATAGGTGTAATAGCTGTTGTCCTTTGAAAAGATAAGTATAATTAGTAATGCCAGTAGTAAGTGGGGTTGTCCTCTTTGTCATCGTCATCATCATCGTAGTCGTAGCTGTAGCATTTTGAGGTTTGCAAAGCACTAATTAAATATCCCATTTCATTCTCACTATAACCCTGGGATGTAGGTTTTTTTTTTTTTAAACAGCTGAAGAAACAGAGGTTAAATGATTTGCCCAGGGTCACACAGCTAATGTCTGAAGCCACATTTGAATTCAGGTCATCCTGACTTCAGGCACAGCACTCTATCATGGCGCCACCCAGCCGCCCTTAATATCTCTAAGCCTGATGCTTTTTTTTTTTTAAGTCTAACTTTTCCTTTATCATGAGTTTAAATGGCTGAATATTTTTAGTTTCCTACTTAAAGAAAATAAGAATCTATCATTCTAAATGTATTTTTAAATATTACTCTAAAAAATAATAACCATAAGAAAGAACCCTCTTCAAAGTGTGAAAAGGCTCAAATCTTCATTTTAGAAGATTATTATTTCCAACAGCAAAGTTTTAAGATTTTGACAATAATATTTTCAAGAGGAAATTTTTTTAGAATGTGTCATTAACTGAATCATATCAATAACCTTCTAAGGCATGATGCCACGATCTAGAAAACAAATGGTGATTACCAGGTTTTCAAAAACAGGATTAACTATCCTCAAAGCTGTTTCCACCAAGCACAAAGAGGTGGCTCAAGTTTAATAACAACCAATCTTCTTTATGCTGATAGAGAACTGGGAGGAAAGTCCAGACTTAGAAACTAGATGAATCATCCCTTCCCAGTCTATTCTAATCAGTTTGCCACCCACTTGTGACCCAAAACTATCACAAGTATTGTCAAGGTACTTAATTGCTTCTAAAACTTAAATTTCTGTAGAAATTTAAACAAGCTTGTAAGGTAGGTAGTATATAACATAGTATAGTCAATCAGGTTTAGGCAATAAACCTTTGTTAAGTGCCTATCAGGTGCCAAACCCTGCACTAAGAACAGGAAATACAAAGAAAGGTAAAAGATAATTCCTGCTCTGAAGAAGCTCACAATCTGGTAGAAGAGACAACATGCAAATAACTATATACAAACAAGACAGATATAGATATATAGATACAGACATATGATAAACTGGGAATAGTCAGCTAAGAGAAGGCAAATGAGCTCAGAATAAAAAGAGCCAAGTTTGGGCACAAACTCCACTACTTACTAGGAGGATCACCTTGAGCAAATCCTAACTTCTCTCAGACTTCATCTATAAAAAGGGGGTAATTCTTGTACTACCCACCTCAGAAGATTACAAGAAAAATGATTTGTAAACTGCATAGGATTATGCATATATGTATATGCAGATATACATATATGTACGTAAAAATGCTAAATAAATAAATAAAAATGTTAAATAACCCCATTTTTTCAATAGGGAAATTGAGGTTCAGAGAAGTTAGGCAATCTACCTAAAACTCAAGACCAAAGAGTATTTTTTCCATGACAGTAAGTCACTAATAGTCAATGGAGTATCACTACATATAAACATCCTAGCTATTAATTTTTAATAAGGGACTTGAAAATCATTAATAATATATCCCAAAAATTTATTTTTCCCAAGAAAAGTCCATCACATCATAAAACAATGTTTTTCAGAGCCATAAATTTTATTTAAGTTAAACATATACTTAAGAGGCTAAATTCCACACTTGCATAGGGATAACACTATGCCCACTGGACTGTACAATATACAGTAGTAGATGATGGTTGAGAATGGAAACCTTAGTCAGGATATATAATAGCAGCTTGGCATTTCAGAACACAAGGGGGAAAACCAAACTCAAAATCAGTAATTTTTTAAAATGCTAGAAGTGCCATTCTTAGACACTACCAAAGGCCTGACACATCCAAAGGATCTGAAATTTATTTTTAAAAAAACAGAAAAACCAACACCAAATTCAAAAGAAACAGCTCAAGCTAATCTAGCATTAGAAATGGTAAAAAGGGTTAGCTAGGAGGCACAGTGGATACAGCACCAGCACTGGAGGCAGGAGGATTTCAAATTCAGCCTCAGACACTTGACACTAACTAGCTG
The DNA here is from genome assembly GCF_011100635.1 of Trichosurus vulpecula. Classification (NCBI taxonomy): domain Eukaryota; kingdom Metazoa; phylum Chordata; class Mammalia; order Diprotodontia; family Phalangeridae; genus Trichosurus; species Trichosurus vulpecula. Next base: position 167,707 of record NC_050581.1, on the reverse strand, counting down.
TGTGACCCTGGGCAAGTCACTTAGCCCCAATCGCCTTGCAAAAAAAAAAAGAAAGAAAAGAAAGAAATGGTTTAAAAAAAAACCTTTCTGTTCTATTACGTAACCATGAAAATTAACAAAAACCTTCCTACCTCTATCCCTTCAAATTAGCAAATTTATTCCCTCTTTTAGAATCAGATTGTTAAAGCTATTGGAGACCCTCCTCTTGTTTCATAGTTTGAAATAATGACTTGCCCATATCACACATTAAGTTAATAATAATAGAGGCAGGAATAGAAGCATGATATAGTAGCAGGGTCAGGGAGGTCTGGATTCAAATCTTATCTCTATCAGTTACTATGTGACCTATTAAACTCTCTGGTCCACAATTCCATCACCATACAATGAAGGTGTTTGGATTAAATGTCATCTAAGGTGCTTCCAGCTCTAAATCTATGATCCTATGAACTCTGGTCTCTTTGCTTCCATATCCAGTGCTTAAAGTAGTCTGGCCAATGATATGCTATTCTGACTACTAGGGTTTCTCATAGTGCCCACTTCAGTCTTTGTGGAAAGAGCATGAGATAAAGGAATTTGCTTTGCCTGATTTGTTATAAGGGTTTTATTTTTATTTTTTGTTCATATGAGCAGAGAAGGAAAGAGGGAAAGAAAATAAATGTTAGTTTAAAAAAGATTTTTTTTTTCAAAGAGCATGGGACAGGGAACCAAGAATATTCCCTACCCTCAAGGAACACACATTTTAATGGAGTAGACAACACGTCAATCACTACATATGTTAAGACACATGAAGAAGAGCTGGAAAATAATCTCAGAGGGGAAAGCACCAGTAGCTGGGGGTACTAGGAAAGTCTTCCTGCACAAAGTGGAAACTGAGCTGACTCTTGAAGCCACAAAAACCTAAAAAGCAGATGTAACTCAGAAAACTACTCTAGGTATGGGGGTCAGAGAGTGGGAGATGGAACACCCTGCACAATGGGCGTAATGGCATACATATACTTATAATCTCTACTATTGGGGAGGCTGAGACTGGTGAATCACTTGAGTGTAAGAGTTCTAATCAACAGTAGAGCTAAAGCTGATCTGATTTCCACACTAAGTTCCGCACCAATACGGTGCGCCCCCAGGGAGGCTAGGAGCAAAGGAGGTGCTGTCCAAGGAGAACAGACTGGGCCTGGTCATAAAGGAAAAAGGTCAAAGCTTTCATGCCCATCAGTGGTAGGACTGGACCTGTGAGTGGCCATTGCACTCCCAGCCTGGGAGAGATATGGAGACCTAGTCTCTAAAGGGGGGGACGGGGGGGAGCAGTATCACTGAATTACGGAGTGCATGGAAGGGAGTAAAGTACAAGAAAAAAATCTTTAAAAGGTAGGAAGGGGTCACCTTTACCCCAATCTCTACTGAAATCTAACCAAACCTTTCAAAGACCAGTTCCAATGACAAACTCTTTCATAAAGCCACCTTCTAATACTGAAATCAAAAATTATTTTTCTCTCTTTGGATCTTTTAGGGTTATTATGCTCTTAGGTTCTACTCTGTATTACTTTGTTATGCAATTATATTTTTTTGTATATGCTCCCCTAGCACACAAATCTACACATAACCAGGGATTAATAACTGATTCTTGAAAAAAAGGAATGTCTGAGAATAACATTAGCACCCCTCTCTACCCACTCTGAGCAGCACAAGCCACTGAAGTGATTTGGTATAGACTACGCCATGGCAACAGTGGCACCATAAAAAGAGAGCAGGATGGGCAGAGACAGCAATGTCAGGGAGTAACTTACCTGGAAGCTTCCAAGACAGTCACTATAGCACTATGCCACTTCCCTGCAGTAAGACAGCTGGGCTTTCCAACACAACCTAGGTAGGTCAGAACAAGGGGGAGGGGTAGGATACTGGAATTTATAGTATTCACAGAAAAAGTGAGTATTCCAGATCCTCCCAGCTGCTAGTGCTGTACCCCAAATAATTTTGTATTATACACACACACACACCCTACATTGTATTTATATAGAAAGATTGTAATCTCCATCTAAGCCGCTTGAAACCAAGAACAATTAGTTTGGTTTTGTTTTTTTTTATATCCCCAGGGCTTAGTGCATAGTAGACACTTAATAAATGCTTGCTAAAAGATTACTATCCATTTAGCAAATCACCCAAGAATAGTAAGTCAGGTGAAAGTCCTTTAGAACTTTCTTAGAAGTTCATCAGTACATTCATCTTAAAATGTCAACTATTAAGGGGCCTACCAAAGTATTCATTACAGCATGAGGTTATTTTTTAAAAATTGGCTACTTTCTAAAGTTTCTTTAAAAAATCTTAAATTTTATTTGCTAAAGGAAATATCTGTGACAAACAGGAGAGGAATCACCTATTATCTAGTCTTGAAATTGCCTATTTCTAATGGTCTATCTACTAACTGTAGTTACTGCTGGAGAGCTGTCTGGAGAGAAACTCGAAATAGCCATAATCACAGGAAATGAGGAAGCATGGTTCACGGATTTAATTCAATTGGCATACTCAACATTTCAATTCAACATAAAAAATTTTCTAAAACTTGAAAACTAATCTTTTAAAACATTTAAAAATCAAAGACTGGCTCAGAAAGGTGATCTATAAGACCCCTTCCAGCTCTAACTCCTAAAAAGCCTCAGAAATATAACCACTGGTGCTTCTTAAAACATCTTTTTTTCCCCCAAAGTTGAACCAAAATTAAACTTGGCATACTGAAGTAAGCAATATTTTGTGTTGTTCTAATTTAAAATCACAGAACCAACTAGAAAGACTTCTATTCAACTTTTTCACAGTCCACTTGAATGCATATGTCCCATTAGTGTTCACATCTATATTTACTTTTTTCCAAAATTAGTTTACTGATCTAAATTCAAAATAATAGGTAAAATCTGGTGACAGAGCTGTGAACTGGTCCGGCTGTTCTGGAATACAATTTGACACTATGAGAAAAAAGTAGCTAAACTGTGCATGCCCTTTGATCTAGCAATATCACTACTAGGCCTCTACCCTAAACAGATCAAAGAAAAGGAAAAGGACCCATAAATATAAAAATATTTATAGCAGTTCTTTTTTTGTAACGCAAAAAACTGGAAATGAAATAAGAGTCCATCAACTGCAGAATGGCTGAACCAATCATTATCTAGGAATGAAATGAAATTCCACTGTTCCATAATTAATGATGAAAGGGACTGTTTCAGAGAAAAATGGGAAGACCTATATAAACTGATGTAGCATATGGCAATTAAAACAAGAAGAACAATGTATAATTAACAGCAGCAATATTTTAAATAAAAACTCTGATCAATACAATGACCAACCATCATTCCAGAGGAGCGATAATGAAGTATGCAACCCGTACCTCCTGACATAGGATAGATTCAAAATGCAGAAAAAGACATACATTTTTGGGTACGGTCAAAATAGGAATTTTGCTTGACTATAAACATTTGTTACAATAGTTTGTTTTTGATTTTGTTTTCTGGGGTGGGGCTGCAGGGAAGAAGAAAAATGCTTAATTGAAAAAAAAAGTCAGTAACAAATTAACTAAAATGTTTTTTACAAAAGATACAGTACTGACTCTACAAAGACATCAATTTTAGACTGTGAGAAAACCTAGTTCAACCCTCATTTTACAGAAGAGGGAACTGAAATATCAACTACGCTGTTTTCAAAGTATGCGGTAACATGGACTAATGGTATAAGCATTAAACTAAAAATACCAGAAAAGCTATGTTCTTATCTCAAATGTGCCTCTAACTTAAAAGTAACTTCTTATCTCTGGTCCTGTTTCTTTGCCTATGAAATTAAAAGGTTTAACTAGATAAACCAGATAAATTCTACAAAGTACTTCTAACACAAAATTAGCAAATCTCAGAGTTCGAAGGGACTTCAGAACACCTTATATAACCCAAATAACTTCTACAACATCCCAACAGGTGGTCATTCAATCTCTGAAAACCTGTGAGGAAGAAGTATTACTTTCCAAATCAGGCCATCCTATTTTTGTATTAGTTATTATTACACTTTTCCTTGCAAAACCTAAATCTACCTATCTGCAGCTTCTACCCAGTGCTCCTAGTTCTGCCCTCTGACCGCAAACAGAATGTCTTAATCTCTTTTCTATTAAAAAAAAAAATCTCTTAAAATTCTTGAAGACTACTATCATCTTTCTTACTTGCCATCTCTCTCCCTCTCTCTCTCTCTCTCTCTCTCTCTCTCTCTCTCTCTCTCTCACACACACACACACACACACACACACACACACACACACTTTTCCAAGTCAAACATCCCAATTTCTTTCAATTAATTCTCCTACTGCACATTCTCAGCCCCTCTGCCCTTACCATCTTGGTCTCCTAACACCAGATATTCTACAGCTTGTAAGTGTCCTTTCTAAAGTGTGGCATCCCTAAGTAAACACAGCATTTTGGATGCGGTCTGCCCAGGGCCGTGGACAGCAAGGCCTTCATCTCCCTTGTCCAAGAGACTCTGCTTCTCACAAACAGTATGAGCTAAGCGAGCCATGTCATATTGAGGAGCAATAAAAATAACCAGATCTGTTTCACTCCAACTTCTGTCTGCCTTTATCTCTCTCACATTGTGTTGATGTTTTTAGACTCAAAATATAGAACTCTTTGATTTTATCTTCTTAGATTCGAATGTTTGTTCTAGCCTGAGATCTTTCTGGATCCATAACTGTCATCTAACAAGTCATCTTCCCAGCTTTCAATCAATAAGGATTTATGAAACACCTACTATGTGCCACACGAGAGGTAATGTGGCTCAGAAGAGAAAGAGGTTTCAATATCAAAAAAGATCTGGGTTCAAGTCCTGCCTCTGATGTACACAGACTGTGAGCCTGAGTAAGTCACTTAACTTGTCAGTGCATCCTTGTAATTCTCTAGGATTATAAATGACAGAGGCGGTACCTAACTAAACTGCAAATGACTCTGGGGCCAGTGACTGAAAGAGGTCCACATCTCCCCAACTCCACCTTGTACACAAAGACAGCATGAGAAACCATCATCGACAACAACATTGACGTAGCACTCACTGTGTGCCAGGCACTGCGCTAAGCGGTTCTACAGATCTACCAGTGTCTTCCCCTCCAAATTACTTGGTTTATCTTTAGTACTTACATTTCCGTATAAATGCTATTTATTTGCCCAACAGGGGGGGAAGGCAGGGCAATTGGGGTGAAGTGACTTGCCCAAGGTCACAGTGTGTCAAGTGTCTGAGGCCGAGTTTGAACTCAGGTGCTCCTGACTCCAGAGCCAGTGCTCTACTCACTGCGCCACCTAGCTGCCCCAGAACCTAAACTTTTTGAGGGCAGGAGATACTTCATTTTTGTCTTTATAGTCCAACAGACGCCCCAGTACCTGGCACATGGTAGATAATAAAAATATTAATAGCAACAAATAATAACTACATATAGTAAATATTAATAACAAATGTTTGACGAATGAATATGATTTGGGAGAAGGGACTTATGATGTAAATTTTGTTCTCAATTGATGAAATCTCTATGTCCACCTAAAATAAAATGTCCATACACTCTGAATCAGAGACTCCACTACTGGGCTTATACCCTGAGGAAGCCATCAATAAGAAAGTCTCTATATACTACAAAATATTTATAAAAACACTTTTGGTGATATCTAAGAATTAGAAACAAAACAGACACCCACTGGGGAATGGCTGAACAAACTGTGGCACACGAATATGAAGGAATATGATTATCCTGTCAGAAATAATGTGAGTGATAAATACCGAAGAGCGTGGAAAGATCTTTCAGAACTTTATGCCGAGTGAAGTAACCAGAGCCAAGAAAACCCTACGCACAGTAACTACCACAATGTAAATGAAAAGAACAATGACACACCAAACAAGGCAAATAGGACAAAATTATAAGTACTAAGTAGGACCTGAACGGAGAGACACCCATACAACAGGACAGCGCTCTGAGAGAGGTGGGGAGATACATGCAATTCTATGGTGATGTCAGAAACAGAAAACACCAAGAAATATTGTTGCTGTAGTTTAGTCATTTTAAGTCATGACCTCTTTAGGGGTTTTCTTGGCAGGGATACTAGAGTAGTTTGCTCTTTCCTTCTCCATCTCATTTTACAGATGAGGAAACTGAGACAAACAGGGTTAAGTGACTTGCCAAGGTCACATAGCTAGTAAGTGTCTAAGGCCAGATTTCAACTCAAGTCTTCCTAACTCCAGGCCCAGTACTCTATCCACTGTGCCACAGTGATCAATAAATACCCACTTAAAAAAGAAAGAAATAGGAGAATGGAGGGGGGGGCGGAGCCAAGATGGCAGCTGGAAAGCAGGGACCAGCGTGAGCTCCCTGCCGAGTCCCTCCAAAAACCTATAAAAAATGGCTCTGAACCAATTCTAGAACTGCAGAACCCACAAAACAGCAGAGGGAAGCAGGGCTCCAGCCCAGGACAGCCTGGATGGTCTCTGGGTGAGGTCTATCCCACACAGAGCTGGGAGCTGGGAACAGAGTGGAGCAGAGCCCAGCCTGAGCGACGTGGACCAACCAGACCAGGAGCCAGGCAGAGCAGGCCCTAGCACCCTGAATCAGTGAGCTGCGGCAGTTACCAGACTTCTCAACCCACAAACACCAAAGACAACAGAGAAGGTTAGTGGGAAAAGCTGCAGGAGTGGAAGGAGTTCGAGGTTCAAGGCAGTGGAGGTGGGGCAGCTACAGCTGCTGCTACCTCTGGCCCCAGGCCCACCTGGTGGGAGGAATTAAGTGGCAGATCAGAGCAGGAGTGCATAGCCTGCTGAAGATCTAAGCCCAGTCCGGGTTGGGGTTTCTTGGGGAAGGAGCAGTGCTGGTGTGACAAAACCGGCACCTTCCCCCCAAACGTGGAATATAGAACTCTTTAGTCTACAAGCAGTCATACCCCACTGAAAAACTCAAGGGTCAAGTTGGTTGGGAATATGGCCAGGCAGCAAAAACGCGCCCAGATTCAGTCTCAGACTTTGGATTCTTTCTTTGGTGACAAAGAAGACCAAAACATACAGACAGAAGAAGTCAACAAAGTCAAAGAGCCTACAACAGAAACCTCCAAGAAAAACATGAACTGGTCCCAGGCCATGGAAGAGCTCAAAAAGGATTTGGAAAAGCAAGTTAGAGAAGTAGAGGAAAAATTGGGAAGAGAAATGAGAAGAATGCGAGAAACCCATGAAAAACAAGTCAATGACTTGCTAGAGGAGACCCAAAAAAAAAAATACTGAAAAATACACTGAAAAAGAAAGAAATATTTGTCTCATTTCATTCATACTTGCTCCTAGTCTCAAATCTCTACCATACCTACCTACAGGATACTGATAAACAGCTATTGAGACTTAAAATGTAATCAAAAATATTAGCACTGCTAAGGAATGCTACCAACCTAGCAAAACTATTGCAAGGAAAGCACTTTAAATATACCTTAAAAGAAAATAGCTGAGTTCTTAGCAAGTATATTTTTCCTGGCTAACATTCTAAGAGCTGTATCAACTGCCTCCCCTACGGCAATATATTTTTCTAGTTGGAATAAAGTCCCTGTGGCCTAAATAAGCTAATTTGCCCACTTATCCCCCACTCAATTTGCTTATTTCTGCCTTTGCAAACTTCACTAATCTTTCCTCTGAAGTTATTCACAACCACTATCCCACTGAAAATCTAACTCCAAGACACCTTCCATGATTAATCCTACCTGAAGTGGGCTGCTCCTGTATTCTGTGCCCCCTTTGTACTTTATGGTCTCAGTTTTTACTATATTCCTACAAATAGTTGTTAACAGAAAATCTAGAGACCAGTCTTCTAGAGCCACAGGTTCATAGAACCATCAACTGGCGAAGGCGATATCAGAGGTCTTCTAGTCCAGACCCCTCATTTTACAGACCAGCTGAAAACTAGAGAGGTTAAGTGACTAAGATCATAGAGATAATAAGTGACAGAACCGAGATTTGAACCCAGATCCTCTCATGCAAAATTCAGCAAGATTTCCACTACACAGTGTTATACTATTTAACTCAATGCCCTTGGACAAGTCACTTTCTCTGGGTCTCAGTTTCCTCATGTGTAAAATGAGGTTGGACTAAATATAGAGAACATCCAACTCTAATATGCTATATCCTCACATTTAATGTTCTAAACTTCTAGCTCTTGAATTATTCACTTTCATTAAGTGCTTACTCTACAAGAGACTGGGAATATAAAAATAAAAACTGGAAATCCCCAATTACAATCTAATAAGGATAAGACATAAAATAAGCGTGACACAAGACTGAAAAAAATAAGAGCAATGGAAAAGTCTAGGCAAAGTGTTGGAATATTTGACAATTTGAAAATTTCATGGAGAAAGTGGCACCTACATTGATCCTCAAAGGAACAGAAAAATTTCAGGACCAAACACATAAAAGAGGGAATTACAGGCATGGAAGACAGCCTGCACAAATGCAAAGAAGAGGAAGAAGGCAAGTTTGGTTTATCTTGAAGTGATGTAAAACAAATCTAGAAGAAAAAGCTGAAGCTGGATTGTGGAAAGGCTTTAAATATCAGAATAAAGAGTTTGTATCTTTATCAAAGAGATAAGAAGAAGCCAATCATTGATGGTTTTTCAGCAAGGGGGTGATGTGGTTAAACTTGTACAAAGATTATTTTAACTGCATATGAAAGGCTGGATTGTTAAGAGGAGAAATGGAGGTAGGGAAAATAATTACCAAAGCTATTCTAATACCCCAGGCAAACAGGTAAAGAGAATCTGAACTAAGCTGGCAGCAGTGTGAATAGGCAATTTGAGCCTATATAGAGTGTGAGAGGGAAAGCCAAAGATGATTCCAAAGTTTCAAGTCCAGATTTTCAGAAAGAGCTTACTTATTCTAGAGTTTAAATTCATACCTGTCAAACTGGCAAAAAAAAAAAATTTAAAATAGAAACAGTCACTATTCGAGGGCTGTGAAAAGGGAAGTACATTAAGTGCTGACTCTACAAAGCACTACTACTGTTGGTAGATTTATGAGTTAGTCCAATAGTTCTAGAAAACCATTTAGAACTATATAACTATGCTAAAAAGAAAAATCAATAAATTGTTCATACGTTTTGACCCACCAATCATACTACTAGGCATATGTCCCAAGACGGTCAATGACACAAATTAAAGTCTTATATATAATGAAACATTCAGAAAATATAAACGAAGTAGATATCAACTCACTAGGGAATAACTAAATGTATGACATATAAACATAATAGATTATTGTGCACTTAGAACTATGCCCAAAAAGTTACTAAACAGTGCATACTCTTTGACCCAGTGACACCACTACTAGACTATACATCAAAAAGATCAAGAAGGAGGTCAAATGTGTACAAAAATATTTATAGCAGCTCTTTACCTGGTGGAAAAGAACTAAGATGGTACCCCTCAATTGGGGAATAGCTGAACAAATTATAGTAATGTATGAATGTTATGGCATACTACTATTCTATGAAAAGCAATAAAGGGGTCAAATTTCAATGAAACCTAGGAGGTCTTGCATGAACAGATGAAGACTAAAGTATACAGAACCAGAGGAATAATTTATACAATCAAAACAGCATTATAAATACAATTTTGAAAGATCAGAAAACTTTGACTAATGGAATGACTAACCACAATTCCAGAGGACCCAAGATAAAACATGCTACCTACCTACTGTCAGAAGTGACGGACTTGAGGTGCAGATTGAAACATATGTTTTTGGACATTATCAATGCAGGAATTAGTTTTGCTTGACTACGCATATCTGTTACAATGGTTTTGTTTTTCTTTTTTATTTTTTCCAATGGGGGTAGAAGAGAAAAAATAGATTTTTATTAATTTTTTAATTAATTTTTTTAAAAATTACATGCTGAACATACCATATATTTAAGAAGAAAAGCAAACTATAAGTAACAGATTCACAGTTCCATATACAATTTTCTACTTCTGTTCCACAATGTAGATGGAAATGTTCATTTTAGTTGGTGTTTTATTAAATTTGGAATATTTTTTAAAAAAGAAAAGAATATTATTGCACCATAAGAAATAATAGGTATAAAGAATTTAAACAAACTTGAAGATTTGTATGAACTGAAAGAGTAAAGCAAAAAAGCACCAAGAGAACAACATCTACAATAAAGAAAAACAATGCTAAATGACATCAGAATTCAGATTAATGTAATGGCTAGTCTTGACTCCAAAGTCTGAAGATAAAACATACCTTCCTCCTCTCAGTAAAGAGATGATGGAATCCAGGTGTGGAATGAGGCATATGTTGTCAAATATGGTCAACATGTTAATTTCTTTTCCTTAACTGTACTCCTTTGGTTATTACAGAGCATTCTATTGTGAGGGGAGAGGGAAACTGAGAAAAGGCCAGGTTGGAAAAAATGCATCAATAAAACATTTTTTAAATAAATATTTAAGAGGTTAGTTAGGAGAGGCAGGTTTGGGGAAGTCAGTCAATCAATACACATTTATTAATCACCTACAAGTGCCAGGCATTGTGCTAAGCACTGAGGGTAGAAAGATCAGCAAAAGACAGTCCCTACCTTCAAGGAGCTCTGATCTATCAGCGGAGAAAATGAGCCAACAAATGTGTACAAACAAACTATATACAGGAAAAATAGGAAATAATTTTAAAAGGTGTGGCACAAGAATAGGGTAGTTTGGCTTCCCATATTACATAAGATTTAGCTGAAGGAAGCCAGGAAAGCCATTAGGCAGAGATAAGAAGGAAGAGCATTCCAGGCATGAGGGACAGCTAGAGAAAATGCCCAGGGTCGAGATGGAGTTTCTTGTTTGCTGAACACCCTGGGGACCAGTGTCACAGGATCAAAAAGTATATAGCAGTGAATAGGTTCTAAGATTGAAGATTGGGAGGAGCAGGATGGGGGGAGGGGGGGAGGTGTGAAGGCTTCGAATGCCAAGCAAAGGATTTTGTATTTGATTTGTAAATTGATTTGATGGAGGCAATAGGGAGCCCCTGGAGTTTACTGGAATGGGAAGAGATAGGGAAGTGACATGGTTGGGCCTGCAATTTTAGGCAAGGAGACCCACTGGGCTATCGAAATAGTCTATGCATGAGGTAATGAGGGCCTACACCAGGGTAATGGCAGTATCAAAAGAGCACAGGGGTATTTGAGAGATATGAGAGATGAGGCAAAGGTGAAATCGACAACCCTTGGCAACAAATCGGATTGGTTGGGAGTGGTAAAGAGATGGTGGGGAGCCGAGGATGATATTTTCAAGCCTGAGGGACTGGGAGGACAGTGTTGCCCTCTAAAGTAATAATAATGATAATAATATTTATAGCTAACATTTATATAGTGCTTACTATGTGCCAGGCATTGTGTTAAGTAATTTATAATTATTATCTCATTTGATTCTCACAACAACCTGGCAAGATAGGCACTATTATTATCCCTGCTTTAGAGTTGAGGAAACTGAGATGAACAGGTTAAGTGACTTCTCCAGGGTCACACAGCTAGTGTCTGAGGCTAGATTTGAACTCAGGTCTCCCTGATTCCAGTCCAAGTCTCTATCTACTGCACCACCTAACTGCCCCACATAACATGCAAGCATTATCTATTTCCAAAAAATCAGAAAATATCTAACACAAAAATTATACTAAACTTAATTTAATCTATCTTGTAATAAATCTAGTGCCAAGGAAGACTTTATATTTATAAATAAGGAGTGTTCTACCTTGCAATATCCAATCTCTAAAAGGATAACTGTTTTAGAATGTCAAATCTTTGAAAGGATAATCAACAGAAAACAACAGTTCTCCTAGTTTTCCCATATTTCTTATTGTTTAAACTAAAAAAAAAAAATCTAGATAATAAAAGGAGGTATTTTTAAAGTGTTTTTCAAATCCTAAATTGGCAAGAACTGACATTTTCGAAATTCTGTCCTTTCCTCTTCCCCTAACATTCTACATTAATACTTTATATCATATTATAAAGGAGATCCCGAGTTCTTAAAGGCTATAGTATTTGGGAATAAATTCTGACAGGCCCTACCAAACTGGATATATATGCCACAAACGAACTGTGTTCAAAAAACAGACTTGTTAACTTCAGAGAGGCTCATCACCGAAAGGCTGGCCACAAAGTGACTAAATTTTTACGCAAGGGCAACGCCAACTCATGAAAACTATGGCATGGATTCGTTTCAATCCATATTGGTGGAGAGAGCACCCAAATAAAATCACTGCCCCTTCTAAGTACTGAAGCAAATATCTTTGCATTACCTTCAACTGGGAAGGAAACTTAACTTCCTACTTTGCAAACAGAATGGTGTGAGACCTCATTTTGAAGCTCAAGAGACCTACTCTTTGTCTCAAAATTCCTTAATATTATCTCTCACTTGCTCTTCCTTCACTCTAATCTCTGATGAAGAAACTGCACCCCACCACACACATACCAACAGCAAGGCTAGACCCTCCAACTACACTGCTGATTCCCTTCCCTCCAGTAAAAAGCCCCCAACAATTACCTCCCCTCTCCCTAATCTTTAATCTCTAAATACTGGAATCCTACAAAATCCCCTGAATTCCCAGCTTCCTACAAAAATCCAGATCTTCCATATCCTTAAAATACTTCACCTAGACTTACGATCCTTTCAAGTTATTCTTCAATACATGTTTTCCCTTTTCCAGGCAAACTCCTAAAAAAAGCTGTTTGCTCCTGATGCCTCCACTTCCTGTCCTCTCACATCTCAGCTTTTTGTATTCTGGACTCTCAACTCATCAGTCAACTCAAATTGCTCTTTCCCAAGTTATAACTACTATCTTAATTGCTAAATCCAATGGCCTTTTCTCAATTAGCATCCATTTTGACTCCTCTGCAGAATCTGACATTGCTGAACACCCTCTCACCCTAAATATTCTCCTTTCTGGGTTTTTCTGATACAGTTCTTGCTTGGATCTCCTTTTACCTGTATGCTCCTTCTCAGTCTCCTTTGCTGATCAATATAACACTACACTGTGATTTAACCCAAGGCTCCGTACTGGGCCCTTTTATCTTGTCTCTGTTTACTCTCACTGACTTCATCAGATTCCATGGGTTATCATCTGTATGCACCATAGTACAACGGAAAGAGTACTGGTTCTGAAGTCGTAAGACCTGTGGTTCAAATCACACCTCTCTGGGCCCCAATTTCCTCGTATGTAAAACGAAGGAGTTATTGAACTAGTTGGCCTTCTACCTCTAAATCTAGCATCCTATGACTCTCAAATCTAGACTATCTGTCCTGGTCTCTCTCCTGAGCTCCAGTACCAAAATACCAACGGCTAAGTGACATTTCCCACAAGCATCTCAAATGCAAAATGTCCAAAAGAGAATTCATTATCTCTTCTCCTAAATCCACTCCCCTTCCTAACTTCCTTATTTCTGTTTAGGACATCACCACCTTCACAGTCACATAAATTTGTAACTTCAGTCATTTTCTGGTTCTCAATCTCTTATCCCACATGTCCAATCAGTCCTACTTCCATACTTCTCATATCAGTTCCATTCTCTTCAGTCATACAGCCACCAATATTGTTCAAGCCCACATTGCCTCTCACATGGTCTACTGTAATAGTTTAATTGATCTCCATGGCTTAAGTCTTTCTTCCACATAGATGCCAGTCATATATCTAAAGCACAGGCCAAACCAAATCATTCCCTTTTCTCAAACTCTAGTGGCTTCAATGAAGTTGTAGGATCAAATACAAATTCCTTTGTTTGACATTTTAAAAGCTCTTTACAACCTGATTTCAAGCCTACCTTTCCAGCTTTATTGTACATTACTCGCCCTCTACATGTTCTGCAGTCAACCAAACCAGCCTGTCTCCATGTATGTGTATGTGTGTATGTATATATGTGTGTATACAAATACACACACACACACACACACGCGCGTGCGCGCACGCGCGCGCACACACACACACACAGTCTACAAAATGTCTCTCCACCATGCCTAGAATGCCCTCTGTCCCTGACCTTATTTCAGCCTTTTAGAAGTCCTGGTTTCCTTTAAAGCTAAGCTCCAATACCACACACTATTAGAAACTTTCATTGATCTCCAACCCCAAGACTGTTGGTGCCTCCCTTCCAAAATTATCTTGTGTATACATTTTATATATGCTTAGTTTGTATATATCTGTATGCCTACGTTGTGTTTTTGCTTTACAGAATGTGAGCACCTTGGAAACAGGGATTATTTCATCCACGTCTTTGTATCCCTCGTACTTAGCACCATACCTGACACAAATCAAGCCCTTAAGCTTAGCTTACTGACTGACTGATTTACTGTCACAGGGAAGCACAGCCTGTCTCATACACTGGCATTTTCAAAAGCACAAATGGGATTACATCCCAGTTGGTCAAATTTGTTATAACTGAACTTATGGTATAGCTCTTTTCCTTTGGAGAGGAACTGGGAAGTGATAGCCATGTTTCTCTATTTGTTTAAGTAACTCCTAAAACTCAATATCCTTTTTCATCAAACCAGAACTGATAATAGCTCAAATTAATAAAGTACTTTTCTTACAAAGAAACCCTATAAACTAATCTGTGTAACTATTATTGGTCAATCAATCAACAACTATTTAATAATCACGGACTACTAGCACCCACTCCAGTGACAGGTACTATGCTAAAAACTAGAGATAGAAGAATAATGAAAAAAAAAATTCCTAGTGATAAGAACTCTACATTCTACTAGGAAAGACAGTAACTACATATATCAATATATACTGCATAAATATAAATGCAAACACATCCACAGTATTCTACTACAAAGGTAATTTTGGAGGAAAGTCAGTAGCAGTTGGAGGGAATCAGGAAAGGCTTTATGTATAAGTCAGTGCTTAAGCTGCCAATTGGACATTTCCCACAAGCATCTCAAACGCAAAATGTCCAAAAGAAATTCAATGGATTCTCTGAAGCAGGGGCGAGGAAGGGGTTGATTCCAGGCACATGGGACACATGGAGTAAAGGCACAAAGACAGATGATGAAGGATATGTGAGGAACAGAAAGAAGGCCAGTTTGGCTAGATTAAAGAGTTCAGGGAGGAGAAGTAAAATCCAATGAGGCTAGAAAGGCGGGTTGTGGCCAGGTTGTCATGGGATTTAACAGCTAAAAAGAATTTATATTTTAGCCTAGAGAGAAAAGGTAGTCACTAAAATTGATTGGGCAGGAGAATGACTATCAGACCTGTGATTAAGGAAAATCACTTAAGTCAATAAGCATTTATTAAGCACCTACCACTACTACTACTACTACTACTACTACCACCACCACTACTACTACGAGTAATGCATTGTGCTAAGTGCTGGGGATACAAAGAAAGGCAAAAGATAGTCATAATCTCAAGGAATTCACAATCTAATGGCAGAGATAACAAGTAAACAAATGTGTACTATTAAGCTCCATACAGGACAAAGAATAAATAAGAGAGGGAAGGCACTAGCACTAAGAAGGAATAAGACAGGGTTCCCAAGAACCCACATATACAAAAATATTTATAGCAGCTCTTTTTGTGGTGGCCAAGAATTGGAAATTGAGGGCATGCCCATCTATTGGGGAATGGCTGAACAAATTGTGGTATATGAATGTAAAGGAATACTATTATTCCATAAGAAATGATGAGCAGGCAGATTATAGAAAAACCTATACTTACATGAATTGATGCAAAGTGATATGAGCAGAAACAGAACATCGTACAAAGTAACAGCAACACTGTGCAAAGTTGAACTATGATGGACTTAGCTCTTCTCACCAATATAATGATCCCAGACAATTCCACAAAGCTCATGAGGGTTAATGCTATCCACATCAAGAAGTATGGAATCTGAATACAGATTGCATACTATTTTCGCCTTTTTTTGTTTGTTTTTTCTTTCTCACTGGTTTTTCTCTTCTGATTCTTCTTTCACAACATGACTAGTGTAGAAATATGATTAATGTGATTGTACATGTCAAAAAAAGAAAAAGAAGAAAGGCTTCCCATAGAAGGCAAGATTTTAATTGGGACTTGAGGAAGCCAAAGAAGTGAGGAGGCAGAGATAAGGAAGGGGAGCATTCTAGGCATGGGGGCCAGCCAGAGAAAATGGCCAGAGCTGAAAGGCTAGTATCAAAGTAGGCCAGTGTCACTGGATCAAAGAGTAAATTGAAAGGGGTGGGGGTAGGGGGGAGAAAGGGGAGTATAAGGTATAAAATGACTGGAAAAGTGGGGGTAACTAGATTTTGAAGGGCTTTGGCAATAGTGTGGAAGGATAGACTAGAGTAATAAGAGATGTGAGGCAGGGAGAGGAATTGGGAGGTTTTTGCAGTAATTTAGAGAAGAGGTAATGAGGGTCTGAGCTAGGATGATAGCCATGTGAGTGGAAAAAAGGGGTCAGAGGCAAGAGAAGTTGAAAAAGTAAAATTTGGCAAGCAACTGGAAATAATTGGGTGTTATTGTAACTTCAGTTATAAGATAGTGATAGACAGTGATAAGAGAGAAAAAAAGTTAAGATTAACACCAAGGCCCATAAGCCTGGGAGACTGTAAAAAAAAAAAATCTAAAGTATGGAAGAAAAGTGGGCTTGGGGGGAAAAGTAAGATGTTTCCAGTACATCCTGTTCAAAGTGCTCAATAAGTAATTGGTGATACAGGACTAAAACTTAAGTTAAAGACTGGGGCTGGATATACTCTGTGTCTGTGTGTGTGTTTGTGTGTGTGTGTACATAGAGATGTACACAGGGATAATAACTAAACCTAGGAGTACCACTGAGGTCACCCTGAAAAAATGTAAAGAGAGAAGTGGAGGAGGGCCTAGGACTCAGAAAACACCCAGAGTTCAAAGACCTGTCAAATGAGGAAATTGTGGCCCTGAGGTGAACTGACTTACCCATAGTCACATGACCCTCCTGCTAGAGCTGAGTTTCAAATCTAGCTCCTCTAACTATAGGTCATATACTATTCAACAGCTAAAAATGCCATCCATTCACAGCAAATACTATTTGAAGCTAAATTGTTTTCAATGAGACCTAATTATTTATTAACGCTCCTGAAAAGCAGTACCAAAAAATTTAAATCACCTCCACATCTTGGAAAAGGACAGATAGACTCTTGTTGCTGCTGTGTAAATTAAAAACGAGGTGCAATCAAGTACTAGCTGATATCTTTCAAACTATCCAGAGCCCAGACACCCTAAGTCCAGGAAAACAACCACTGCTTTACCTCAAAAATAGATTACAATCATTATCAATTTTACGATTCAATTTTTCATTTTCATTTTCAACAAAACTAAACTCTTTCCTATCATTAGTAGTCACACTACAACATCTAATCATCTGTTTTCCATACAAGTATCTTACACAAAGAAAAAAATGTGCAAAGTAAAGGTTACAGTAACGGCGGTGGGTATAATGGAAAAAAACCCCCAAAAACCTGGAGATGATATCAGAAGAAGACAAAGGGTTAATTTGAAGTTCTGCCACTCTGTCTCTCTACAACCCAGGAAGCAGTATCATTTGCAATTTTCTCGCTTCAGGTCCCTTTCCTTCCAAGTCTAATAGTCTATAATTCTACAAACTTCATTTATTTGTTGGACAATATTTTCAAGTAAGGTGTAATAGGGCAATAAATATTCATAACAAATGCATCATTGAAGTTTTCTACTGAATTTAATAAACTCTTTGGAAGGAATGTTTTGTTTTGTTTTTTAAATGGCAGGGGGATAAATGGGCAAAAAAAGAACTTCCAAGCAATTTGGAATTACATGAAAAGAGTGACTAAAATACCCATACCCTTTTACCCAGAGAATACAATGCTAGGTATAAGCCCCCAGGGTAGTCAATGACTCAAAAAAGGTCCTCATATACACCAAAATATTTATAGCATCCATCCAGCAGGCAACTCTAGCCATCCCCTTCCTCCTACCAACTTCCTGCCATTGCTGCCCCAATTCTCCCCACCTGGATCAGCATTCTTCACACTAGAGCTAGACCTTTGAATCTCTCTACCACCACTGCCAGAATACATGTGCCCAGTGATCCCATACATGGTCCCAGTTTTCTTGATCAGTGACTGAAAGCAAACTAGTCCAGACTCTAGGCAGTATTTCCCATTAACTTGCTATATAGCTATCCCCTCAAAAGCCAGATCACCATAGGTCAGCCACCCAATACACACACACTCCATCCTACTTTCCACCTGTACCCTGGGCACATTAATCAAGTCAACAGTACCAACGATTCTGAAAATGGTATGGAAATGGTGTGTAAACTTTCCTGTCTCACTACCTCCATGATTCCTTTTCCTGGTCATCCTTCCCCAAAGCCCATTATGTTCCCGTATCAGAATGCAATAACTTCATTAAGGGCAACGGCTGTCTACACTGTACTTGCATCCCTTGCACTAAGCGCAGTCCATGGTACATAATGAACACTTCATTTTTTTCATTCATTCACAATATACCTAATTATACGAAGCCAAACCAAGAATGTGAAAGAGCATTAGCTACAAAATACAGAACAGACAAATCAACAGAATATGTAACACAACTCAAACAATCCAAAGTGAGGAAATGAAACCAAATTAGTTATAAAGGACCTACCAAAGGGGAGTGGGGGAGAGAGGACCCTAGTACAGATTGATTTTTGAGATGAATACTATCAAACTTTTAAATAATAATTAGCACCTATACAACTTATTCTCAATATTTGAAAGCAAATACATTCTATTGAAATCCCTCCCATTAGACAAATATAGTTATAATACCTAACAAGGAAAGGATAAAGAAAAAAGAAAAAAGGGTAGCGGGAGTGCACTATATCATTAATAAATGATTCAAAAGATTTTAGGTAAAATCCTAGGGGAAAAAAAGGCTACAGCAATTTCTCCAAAAAGGTCATTCACTATTATATTAGCAAGTTGAATTTCTACAAAGGTGGTTCAACATCTGACATAGGTCTTATACCTCAGATGTATAAGAAAAACAACATAAAACAAAGAGTCATTTCCCAGTAGATAAGCAGTCAAAGAAACTTGCCATTTGTCCCTCTGGAATATCTCTTGTTACACCTAACCCCTTTGCTCTATTCAGGAAGTTACCACTTAGTTCAGGCCCCCATTAACTCTCAGCTAGACTACTGCCTACTAACTGGTCTCCCTGCCTCAAGATTTTTCCCTACTCCAATTCATGCTCTACATAGATCTCAAAGTGATTTTCCCTGAGCATAAGTATGACCATCTGACTCTTACAACCTGGCCCCATCCTATCTTTTCATCTTCATTATACATTACTCCCTTTCCCATACCCTATGTAGCAGCTAAATTAGCCTCTTCTGAGTTCCTCCTGAATGGCACTCCATTTCCCAAACTCCATACCTATTAACTGGCTGTATTCCATGTCTGAAATGCACCCCTCCTCTCCACCTGTGCCCCACAGACACACCCACTTCAAGATGCAACTCAAGCACCACCTTCTAACACAAAGCCTTTACTGATCCCCCAAATGCTAGTGCTCACCATCCCTAACTTGGATTTAGTAAGTTACTTTGCATTTATATTGTACTTAGTTTATGTATACTTACATATGCATACATGATGTCTGCCCTTCCACCTTCTCCTCCCTGGCCATAGAATGTAAGCTCCTTAAGAGTTGGAATTGTTCTATTTTTTTGTAATTGTATCTCTAGTGTTTGGAACATAGGAATTGCTTAATAAATGCTTGTTGACCGATGAGTCTCAAAAGAAAACTACAAACTACTAACAACTATATGAAAGATCTCTGAATCACTAATAAGAGAAATGCAAATAAAACTTGAAAGCTTCATCTTGCATTCAGCAATTTGTCAAAAATGACAAAAGATAAAATCAACAAGGCAGCGAGGTGGCATGGTGCATGGAGTGCTGGGCTTGAAGTGAGGAAGACCTGAGTTCAAATACTAGCTCAGATCATCACCTGCCACAAGTCCCTTAACAGCTCTGTGGCCCAGTTCCCTCATCTGTAAAATGGGAATATCACCTGTCTCCCATGGTTCTTATGAAGATCAAATGAGATAACTTATGTGAAGTGCTTTGTAAACATTAAACGCTAAACAAGTGCTAGCTATACTGAAGGGGCAGCGGAAAAACAGGTATACTAATACACTACTGATAGAGCTGTGAATTGGTGAAAGCAATCTGGAATTATTCGAAGAAAGTGACTAAAATGTCTTACACTCTTTGACCCAGAGATTATACCCCAAGGAGGTCAAAATGAGAAAGTCCTATACACACTAAAATATACTTAACAGCACTTTTTTGTGGTAGTAAAGTAGGAACAAAGTAAATGATGTTTTATAGGGAAATGATGAAACAAATTGAAACATAATTATAATAGAATTTTGCTACATCATAAGAAATGACCTTAAAAATTCATTGGGGGGCTGGTGAGGGAGAGAGCCAAGATAGCTGAGAAAGGCAGGGTCTTGCCTGAGCTCTCTCAAATTCCCCTCCAAACAACTTTAAATAACATCTCGAAATGAATTCTGGAGCAACAAGAACAGGGTAAACAATTTTCCAGCCCAAGACAATTTAGAAGATCTACAGGAAAGATCTGTCAAATTGGAGTGAGAGTCAAGCACAGTCCTGAGCAAACAACTCATCAACAAGCCAGCAGCAGACCTTGGAGACAAATGAATTGGCAGCTTCCAGAGATTTCAGTCCAGGGACAACATGGGGGTCAGACAAGTGGTCATCAGGAGATTACAGGAGTACCTTTGCTGGCACTGGGTGCAGGACTCTGTTGTACTGCCTATACACAGATCTGGGCAGCAGTCCTAGGTTGCAGTCCCAAAGCAAGGAGGAACACCAGCAGACTAAAGGTTGTGGCCGCAGTAGAGTGGAGACCCAGGTCACAATTGCAGGGCACAAAAGGGTGTTTGTGGTCTCTCACACAACACAGCACAGGGCAGAAGAGTAGTAAACACACCACTTCTCAGTCAGGGGTGGGGAACCTGCAGCCTCAAGGCCACATGTGGCCTTCTAAGTCCTCGGGTGCAGCCTTTTGACTGAGTCCAAGTTTTTCAGAACATATCTTTTCTTTTATTAAGGGGATGTGTTCTGTGAAGCTTGGATTCAGTCAAAGGGCTGAACTTGAGGACAGAGGGCCACATGTGGCCTCAAAGGCCCAGGTTCCCCCACCCCTGCCCTAGATCATACCACCTTGGGAGAAATGAAAACTTACAGAACCCCAGAACTAACTCTGAAAACAGCTACACATACACACATAAAAATCCAAACCTTGGGATAGTGCCCCCTCCACCCTGGAAGCAGAGCCCAACTTTAACATAAAGTTAAAAGTAAAGAAATAAACTGGAAAAAGGAGCAAAACAACAAAAAAGAGCCCGACCATAGAAAGTTATTATGGCGGCAGGGAAGATCAAAACACAAACTCAGAAGAAGATATCAAAGTCAAAACTGCTACATCCAAAGCCTGAAAGAAAAATGTGAATTGGTCTCAGGGCCAAAAATAATTCCTGGAAGAATTCCCAGAGGGGAACACATGAAGCATATTCTATTCAGAACTGGTTCAAAGAGGGGATAACATACACACTCAATTGGGTATAGAAATTTATCTTAACCTACAGGGAAGTAGGAGGGAATGGACAGAATAGGATGGAGGGAAATACACATTAATCATTAACTGTGAAAAAATTTTTACAAGAATCTCTGATAAAGGCCTCATCTCTCAAATATATAGAGCAGGGGTGGGAAATTTACAGCCTTGAACAGGACACATGTAGCCCTCTAGGTTCTCAAGTGCTGCCTTTTGACTGAATCCAAACTTCACAGAACAATTCCCCTTAATAAAAGGATTAGTTCTGTAAAACTTGGGACTCAGTCAAAGGGTCATACTGACGGACCTAAACGGCCTCGTGTAGCCTCAAGGCTGCAGATTCCCCACCCCTGATAGAAAACTGGGTCAAATTTATAAGAATACAAGTCATTCCCCAATTGATAAATGGTCAGAGGGTATGAACAGGCAGTTTTCAGATGAAGAAATTAAAGCTATCCAGTCATATGAAAAAATGTTCTAATCACTATTGATTAGAGAAATGTAAATCAAAACAACTCTGAGGTACCACATCATACCTATCAGATTGGCTAACATGATGAAACAGGAAAATGATAAATGTTGGAGAAGATGTGTAAAAACTGGAACACTAATGCATTGTTGGTGGAGTTGTGAACTGATCCAACCATTCTGGAGAGCAATGTTAACTATGCACAAGGGCTGTAAAACTGTGCATACCATTTGACCCAGTAACACAACTTCTAGGTCTATATCCCAGAGAGATCATAAAAAACAGGAAAAAGACCTACATACACAAAAATATTTACAGCAGCTCTTTTTGTGGTGGCCAGGAATTGAAAATTCAAGGGATGCCCATCGATTGGGGAATGGCTGAATAAGTTATAGTATATGAATGTAATGGAATACTATTGTTCCATAAGAAATGATGAGCAGGCTTATCATTTACCAGGCAGAAAAACCTGGAAAAACTTACATGAACTGATGCTGAGTTAAATAACAAGAACCAGAAAAAACATTTTACACAGTAACAGCAACATTGTGCAATGACTTTGACAGACTCATTGTTTAGCAATGCAAGGATCTAAAACAACTGCAAATGACTCATCATGGAAAATGCTATCTGCATTCAGAAAAGGAACTATGGAGTCTAAATGCAGATCAAAGCATACTACTTACTCTCTTTTTTTAGTTTCTTCTTTCTCATGGTTTCTACCATTGGTTCTAATTGTTCTTTTGTTGCAAAGAAGTTTAATATGAATGTGTATGTAGAGCCTGCATCAGATTGTATGTTCTCTTGGGGTGGAAAGAGGGGAGGGATGGGGAGAAAATTTGGAACTCAAAAATCTTATGGAAATGAATGGTGAAAACCAAAAATAATTCTTAAAAAATTATAAAGATAAAAGCCTTTCCTAATTGCTAAATGCTAAAAGAGTAGGAACAGGCAATTTTAAGACCAAGTAATCAAAACTATAGTTATATGAAAAAATGCTCTAAATCACTATTGATATGAGAAATGCAAATTAAAATAACTGAGGTACCACCCCACCCAAAACTGAAAAAAGAAAATGACAAATGTTGCAAGGATGTGGGAAAATCGAGAAACTAATACAATGTTGGTGGAGTTGTGAATTCATTCAACCATTCAACCAATGTGGGACTATCAAAGGACTATCAAACTGAAAATAACCATTTGACCCAGAAATACCACTACTATCCCAAAGAGATAAAAAACCAAAAGGAAAAGGACCTATATGCACAAAAATATTTATAGCAGCTCTTCTTATCGTGGCAAAGAATTTGAAATGAGGGGATGCCCATCAATTGGGGGGAAATGGCTAAACAAGTTGTGGTGTATGATTGTGATGGAATACTATAAGAAATAAGGAACAGGATGCTCTGAGGAAAAACCTGGACTTTAATGAATGGAAAGTGGAACAAGCAGAACCAGAACACTGTACACAGTAACAGCAATATTGTACTATGATAAACTGTGAGTGACTTAGCTCTTCTCAGTAATATGATGATCCAAGACAACTCTGAGGGACCTAGATTAAAAAATACTATCCATCTCCAAAGAAAGGATTAAATGGAGTCTGAATGAAGATCAAAGCATACTTTTTTTCCACTTTATTTTTCTTAGGGTTTTTTGGGTCTGTGTTTTCTTTCACAATATGACTAATATGGAAATATGTTTTGCATGGCTGCATATATATAACCTCTATCAAATTGCTTGCCTTCTCAATGAGGGAGGAAGAACATTTGATAAAACAAATGTTAAAATACATATTTACATGTAATTGGGAAAAAATAAACATTAAATACAAAAAAATTTTTAAAAGCAAAAAAAAATCATAAGCATTAAAAGACATAGGAACTGATGCAAAATAAGCAAGACTAGGAAAACAACATACCCAATGACTACAACAATGCAATTATAAAGGACAACAACACCTGATCCCTAATTATAATGACCTCCCTCTCATCTTCGCAGAGGCTTGAGATTATAGGTGTGGAACACTGCATATACTGGCAGGCTCAGCTGATGTGTTGCTTAGTTTTGTTGAACTATTCCGTCTCTTTTGTATTCTTTGTAATAATGGATGGCTTAGTGAGTAGGGGAAAAGGAAGAGGAGATCGGAAAAGAATGTTTTAAAAACTGAAATTTAAATATTCTTTAAAAATTAGAGTTTCAGCCTAAAATTAAAGGAAAAATAGCATAAGACAGAAACGAATTCTGACTTGCAAAAGCAGATTGGAAGAAAGAATGTGACCCAGACAAAGAAAAACGTGCCACAGAAGAGAAAGAGAAGTACCACTCATCACTAGTGGTCAATTATACATAAAAGACTTTGAAAAGAGGAAGGAGCTGGAACCTTTGAGAAGAAAGCAACTTGAGTATGTGGATCCTTAGGTTATCACCTAAGACCATCCAATAAAGAACAGTGACGATTAGCACTCCTGCTGAGGGATCCTGAGTCAATTATCTGTCAACCTGGAAAAAAGTCAAGCTGGCTTCCCAGGGTACATATCCAAGACATGACAGAGAACTTGCAAAATTTGTCAAATCGGATGACTGCTAATCAACTGTTAATTTACATGGCATAGAGGATGCTATAAGAGGGAATCTGAAAGCCATGCTAAAGATTACTTAGAAAGTGTTGGACCATTTTGGAAAGCAACTTGCAATCATGCAAATAAATTGACTAAAGCATCCATACACTTTGAACCAGAGACTCCATTACAGGGCTTATACCCCAAGAAAGGTATCAATAAGAAAAAAGTACCCATGTATTCCAAAATACTTATAGCAACACCTTTTGATAGCTAAGAATTGGAAACAAAGTAAATGTCCATCAACTGGGAAAAGGCTAAACAAACTGTGGTACATGGACATAACTGAGTATTACTATGCTGTAAGAAATGATGTACATGACAAATATAGAGAAACATTGAAAGATCTATATGAACTGATGCAAAGTAAGCAGAGCCAAGAAAGTAGTATACACAGTGACTATAACAACTTAAATGAAAAGAATGACACACCAAAAAAATCAAAAGTAAAAGAAACAAAATTATAAAGATCAAGCAGAACCCAAATGAAGAGTGATGAGAAGACACCCTCAGTCTCCCCCTTTAATGGAGGTGGGAGATCCACAGGTTTATATCCTGCCTGTTTCATACTTTTTCAATGTTTCAATCAGTTGTTGCCTTTTTTTTCCTCTCTAAAAAATACTATTTGTCGTATGGGATGGTGGAGGAAGAAGGATTACTATGGTGATATAAGAAACAGAAAATATCAATAAAAACTCTTTAAAAGCAAACTAAATGTAATGTAAAAACAAAGGACAACCACAAAAATAACATTTCAAAAAATATTGACTGAATAAAACAAAAAAAAAGGCTCAGGCAAGAAACTTGAATACCTTATGAACACAGGTGGTGTTTTCTTCACTGCTGCTGATCAAAGAAAAACACTTCAAAGGGAAAGGCAGATTTGGGACATGAACAGATGGCTAAGAGAGTGGTGTTGGAGAATGTTTTTTTAACTTCTGAACATGGCTTAAGATGGAATTATGGGCTCTTAGCTAGGGAGAGAGTATATTGGGAAAATGCATATTTGCCTAGTCTTCAAAATCTAAGCAAAGCTGGGTATGGTGACACACACCTATGGTCCATGTTACTGCGGAGGCTGAGGCTGGTAGACCAGTTGACTTAGGGAATTCTGAAATGCAATTAGGCTAAAGCTAATCCAGTGCCCACTCTAAGTCCTGCACCAATACGGTGTTTCCCAGGAGCAGAAGGAGGCTGCCTGAGAGGCAAACTAGCCCAGAACAGAAAAACAAAGCAAGCTTCTGTGCCAATCAGTATTGAGATTGGGCCCATGCGTGGCTGCTGCACTTCTAGCCATGAGACAGGAAGAACCAGACTCAAAAAAAAAAAACAACCAAAAAGAAAAAGCCCTAATCAGAAAGTACATAAAGTAAAATGGAGAAAATTAACCAGAAGCGTCAAAATTCAAAATCATAAAGATAATCTAAAATAGTGCTTCTTAAACTGTGGGTCACAACCCCATATGGGGTCATGTAACTGAATGCGGGGATGGCGAAAAATTTGCTAATAGGAAAAAGTTTCCAAATGTTTACCAATCAAAAATTAATTCAAAATCAAATGTGTAATGAATCCAAGGTGTTTCTGGCAGCACTTGCCTGTGTTGCATCACACAAATTCACTGTAGCCTTGGTTCTCTATGCATAATATGTGCACCTTGCACTGAGCATGCTGTCCTGCCATGCAACGCCAACAAATGCTGCCTGAAACACTTCAGCTCCAATTCGAGACTAATGTACGTTATGAATTGCAGTGTTTTTTATTGTACGTACAAAATCATTAAATGAATTTTGGCTTGGGATTAGGATACAATTTCCAACAATTTCTGAAATGCCCTAAACATACTTCTGCCATTTTGTACTATGTGTTTATTCAAAGCAATGTTCTCAGCATTGCCAATTATAAAATAAAAACATTGATCAATTCTGAAAAACATTGAAGATGCGCTACATCCTACAGTATCAAATATTCCACCAATATTTAATTCTGCATGTAAAAATAAACAAGCACGTCCATCCCATTAGCATGCAAATTTGCTTTTGTCTTTAATATGTGGTAAAATTGTATGTATACCAAACTGTTTTAAAATAAGTTTCTTTATGATTTATTATCAGTAAATGTTTGATTTGTGATACCTATTTTATATATCTGTATACCCCAGTCATGTAAAATTTCATGTAAAAATTTCTCAGGCGAAAAGCAGTCGCAAGCGGAAAAAGTTTAAGAAGCCCTGATTGAAAACACAGAGCAACAGCGGAGATGCTCACACAGTCTCAGATGTTTATATAAAATACATAAAGTATTGTCAATAAGCTAGATGAACGACAGACCCAAAAGCATGAAAGCAAACTTAAGCTCATGAATATCACTGAAACTTGACTGGAATATAGCTCTGGAAGGATTTTTCTTATGTAAAAGGAAAAAGATGGGTTAAGATGACGGAACTATATTCATGTGGAGAAATCTAGAAGCCAAAGAAAGAATGGTAAAGATTAGTAGAGGCAGAAACAAAAATGGAATGTGGTAGACTGCCTGGCAATACACAAAGGCATATACAAGAGGCAATACATGAAGAGTTCAAGAAACACACCACAAGCACAGAGGCATGCTATATCAGTGACAGGGAACTTCAATAATCCAAATATCAGCTGGACTCTCTCTGAGTCAAAAGCAGAGCAGCTCTAACAATTTCTTGGCTTCTTTTCACGTTAATTACATCCTTAAAACACTGGAGGAACCAAGGGAAACCTCAATTCTACATCTAACTCGCACCAACAACGCTGCTGAAGTGAAAATGATGAAAACCTCGAGGGAAGGGACAACTCCAGTTTAGGATTTAGGAGAGGAAAGGAAAGTCAGGTATAATCTAACTTACACTCTGGATTTGAGAAGAGATTTCAAAGGGTTCAGATAGTTAGGAACCAATGAATTAAAATCAGACAAAAGAAATCATCTCAGGAGGGAGGAAAAGCACTAAGAAAGAAATTGTGTTCTGAAGACACAGAGAAATAATTGTGATGAAGAAATGAGGATGCTATCTAAAGAGACAAATGGAGATGTACACAAAACTAAATGACCATCTTAGATTTGTAAAAGACACATACAGAACATGGAAGGAATATTAAGGAAAAAAGGAATGAATAAAAAAAAGCATGACACAATCTGGACAGGACGTCAGGAGCACAGAAACTCAGAATGAGCTAGCTAAGAATGCTAAAGACAAAAAGACAAGGTTTAAAAGTAATTTGGATAAAGACGAAGATAAAAGATCACTGCACAAGGTAGATGGGACAATGATACCTATATGTTGACAAACAACCTCCTGTACTACTCTTTTGGATACAATAGAGACATAGGATAGACACAGTGTAGTTTAGATAAATTTATAAATCAAGGATCTATACTGATCCCTATGCTTTTAGGCATTTTTATCAACGACTTGCCAAAGGGAATAGTTGGCATGCTCCCGATTATCGAATCTGCAGATGATACAATGAAAGATAACTAACATAAGATGACAGTTAGCCTAAAAAATATCTCAACAGGCTAGGCCAAATTTCATAAGATGAAAGTTAATAGGAATAATGTCACTGTCACTCTGCATCCTAATCATCTACTTACTGTAACTGAGAGTGCAAGTTAGACCAGCATTTTTCAAACTATGTAGTATGCCACTAGGGTGGGGATAGAGGACAAGATGCTTTTGTGGGGCATCATGAAGCAGTAAAAGTTCCTGCATATTTTCAAGTACAACTCCTACATAAATACATCTGTTTTTTCCACTTTCTCCAGTGAAAACATTCAAATAAAGTCAACAAAAGTAAGACCAACATAGTAAATTTACTCCAATTGATAATGAATGCAGGACAGCCATTAGTTAATATAAAAGAAGCAAACAGGGTCAAATTTGGTTGGGTGCATGAATTGTATCAGCACACTCTGCTGCATTTGAACATGAAATATGTAAACACAAAGTTAAAAAAATTTTGTGTGGAAGTCAAAAATACTATAACATCTGTTACATTTCTTAAAATCATTCATTTTGTTAAAGACATAAGCTAGCCTCAAAAAAAAAAATCCTGCAACTTTTAAAAAAAATTGGGAGTATTTGAGAATGCTATAAATAGCAGCTTAAGTTTCTCAATAACTAAATTTAGAAAAGGAATAAATGTAAAATAAGTTCAAAAATTAAATTCACAAAGATAACACGGGAAAAGAGTAGCTAAAGTACAGTTCTAAAGAAAATTGGGGGCGGGGGGCCAGGAGTAAGTGTCAGTGGATGAGGGGTTCAACATAAGTCAACTGTTGAGCCAAAAGCCTAGTAATCCTAGGTGCACTGAGAGGAATAGTGACAGGAACCAGAAAATCTGCTCAACTTTGCCTGGTCAAACCATGTCTAGAAAATCATATTCCATTCTGGGTGTCCTATCTTACATAGGGCATGGATCATCTGGAGAACCTCCAAAGACCACCAGGAGTAGAGAGAGCTGTATCATAAGGAACCGCTAAGAGAACTAGAGATACGTCCTGAAAAAGAAAAAATTTATATTGTCCTCCAATTAACTGAAGTGCTTTCACTTGGAAGGGAGCAGACGGAACAAGAAGAAATGTAAAACTTTAGGACAAGTTTACTCTTTACTTAAAGAAGAACTAACAATTGGCACTATCCAAAAGTAGAATAGGCTACCATAAAAAGTAATGAGTTCCCCTTCACGAAGGCTGGATGACCACTTGATCAGGAATATGATAGAGGAAATTTGACCTGAGGTTCAGGTTGGGCTAGAAGCTCCCATCCAACTCTATGTAAAATAATAGTTTTTATTTTGCCAATGTTTTTATGAATAACTCACATTTAAATCACTCTAAGTTTTACAAAGTATTTTCCTCAAAATGACTATGTAAAATAGGTGACTCTTGTGTTAATATACAGGATACCTCATTTTTCTGCGCTTTGCAGATACTACATTCTTTTACAAATTGAAAGTCTGTGGCAACCCAGCATCAAGTATGTATATTGTTGCCATTCTTCCAACAGCATGTGCTCACATCTTGTCTCTGTGTCTCATTCTGGTAATTCTCCCAGTATTTCAAACATTTTCATTATTATTATTGTTATTATATCTGTCATGGTAATCTGTGATCAATGATCTTTGATGTTACTATTGTAATTGTTTCGGGGTGCCAAGAGCTGTGCCCATATAAACGTGTGTGTGCTCTGAGTGCTCACCAACCAACTATTCTCATCTCTCTCCCTCTCCTTGGGCTGCCCTACTCCCTGAGAAACAACAATATTGAAATTAGGCCTCTAAGTGTTCAAGTGAAGAAAGGGTCAACTGATACAGCAAACTTCACTGTTGTCCTATTTTAAGAAATTGCCACAGCCACCTCAACCTTCAGTAACCACCACCTGATCAGTTAGCAGCCATCAATAACAAGGCAAGACCCTCCACCAGCAAAAACTTACAACTCGCTGAAGGCTCAGATGATAGTTAGCAGTTTTTAGCAATAAAGTATTTTTTAATTAAGGTATGTACACTGCTTTGTTGTTTGTGGGGTTTTTTCCAACATAATACTACTGCATACTTAACAGACTACAGTATAGTGTAAACGAAATTTTATATCCACTGGGAAACAAAAAAATTCTTACGACTGGCTTTATTGAGTATTTGCTTTATTGCAGTGGTCTGGAATAGAACCCACAATGTCCCCATGGAATGCCAATAGTTCATTTTACAGATAAAGAAACCAAGGCTCAGAAAATTTAAGGTGACTGATTAGTCACATAACTACTAAGGGACAGCTCAGAATTGAACTTAGGTCTTCTGATTTCAAGAACAGTGTTATTTCCACTAAACCAGGTGTCAAACTCTAGGCTACCTTGCTACCCAAACAGATTACAGTTTTAACTGAAAAAGGTTTAACAAAGTAACTAAAATACAAAACAAAGTAGATAATGGCAATTTGTGGTTTTCTACATCAATATGCTGCCCACAAAGATCTATTTCCATTTATATTTTACACCACTGCACTAGACCTCTTTGTGACCAAAAGGTCACATACTAACAAGCACTGCCAGGGGAGGTTCAAATGCATGAAACATAGAGGAGGGAATAAAAGTAAGAAAAGTTGTTGAGAAAAAATCAAAATCATCAAGTTAACACTTTGGGAAAAGGCAACAAGCCCACTTTAAAAAGACTAAATGTAGATCCCTGATAAATGGGCTAACCAGGCAGCAAAGAGATAAATCTCTTAGCCTCAGTTTTGTCAGTTATAAAATTTGAGGGAGGGGGAAGGGAAGAGGGGCAAAGGACTATAAATGATCTCTCTAAGAGTGCTGACCACATAATTCTAAATTATCTAGAAATGCAATTGAAAGCTAAGAGTGAATTCCTAGAATTATAGAACTGTAGAGCTAAAGCTAAAGGGGACTGTAGAGGCCATTTAATCTAAGCTCCTCATTTGACAGTTGAGGAAAACTGAAGCCCAAAGAGATTAAGAGACTTGCCCAAGATCACACAGGTAGATGGAAAAGCTGAGATTCAAACTCAGATTTCCTAATTCTAATCAAGCACTCTTTCTACCAAGACACTCTGCTTCTGTGGAACTGATTCTGCTCTGGAATTTAAGTCTAGGTCTGTTACATGTTATTCAAAAGATTTCATTAAAAAGTTTCGTGGGGTTTTACATTTGCTAAGAGCTCAGGAATTTTTCCCTCAACATCAGAAAGTTAAAGCATGGTTCTCCTTTAAATTAGTATGGGGTAATTGTGGCAAATAAGCAATTCTTCTCTAATCCTACGACAAACCATGTTAATTAACTTCTTGAGGTACTTCACAGGCACTATTAAAACTTCCTATTTACCCTGACATTCACAGCATCCTAAGACCCAAGATGTACATCTGGAAGGGATCTTAAAGGTCAGATTTACTTTGTCAGGTACCACCCACCCCCTTTATTTTAAAGAGAAGGAAACAGGACTGAAAAGTTTAAATGACTTATTCAAAGTAACAACATCTGAGCAGGGATTCAAACTCAAGTCATCTCTCCACTAAACCATGTTTTCTGGTAAATGGTTATATTGCTTAATATGTAAAATTTTGGGCTAAAGAGAACCTTAGAAATAAACATAGTACAATTTCCTCAGTTTACAAAATAAATGGCTGCCCAAAGAGAGTGATTTGCCTGTTTCCAAGGATTCTTAACTATTTATAATCACACCCAAAAGCAGCAGGTAAAAGAATTTACTCAGTGCTTAGAAATAGTTGCATCCAAATCATTTAAAATCTTGCAAAATATAGGGAGACATCAATTCTTCAAGTAAATAGTGCTTCAGAGGCTTCCATGAAGAATAAAAAAATTCCTCCCCCCAAATACTGCCTTTAGTTTATATTTCCTCCAGCATTTACAATCGTATATGAATTACCTGGGGAACAAAGTAAGATAATAAAATTTATTAGCTTATAGAATAAATCTCGGGAATTATTTACATCTCTAAAAAACTTTCAAAATGCATCGTGTCTTCCTTTTACCGTAATTACTAGCTTTACAGGATTTGGCACTGAATTCACAAGATTTTGATATATCTCTAATTCTTCATCTTAGAAACCACTTTTATCACACTGGCTGTTAAATAAACCTTTGGTGATTTTTTTTCTCTTTCCAAATCTAATCTTGATTATAACTCTCAGATTTTTAATGGGGTTTAACTCCAGAAAGTTCTTAGATCATTGAAGCACATTTATCTCTATCGTTTGGATAGACTTCTTAATCTTTCATAACATGTGGAATAGTGCAAGGTCATGTTTCAGTATTCCATATCCAACTGGGAATTTCTGTAATTCTGGAACAATTCTGCTTCTCAGTATATATAGCAATCAGAGTTCATCATTACCTCAATGAAGACAAGACTTCAAGGCCTTCTGGAAATCCCCAAAACATACTTCTGGGTTAGTGTCTTAGTCTGTTAAAGATGTTCAGATCTTACAGACCCAGACAAAGGTTTTGATACAGCTTTGAAAAAAGTGAGTTTGGAGCCAAGATGGCAGAGAAGATACAAGGACTCACCTGAGCTCTCCCAAATTCCCCTCCAAACAAAATATGGAGCAGAACTTATAAAAGTCAAGACAAAACAATTTTCCAGCCAAGGACAACTTAGAAAACCAGCAGGAAAGGTTTATTACACTGGGATGAGAATGGACCTCAGTCCAGCACAGGCTACATTCACAGGTTAAACCCCAGCAAACCAGCAGCAGACCTGGGGGCAGTGACTGAATCAGCAACTTCCAGAGAAGGTAGAGGGGACAGACAACTGGTCAGACGGAGATTACAGCTTTACCTTTGCTGGTACTGACTCTGTTGTCCATACTCTGATCCAGGTCACATTCCCAAGGCAAGAAAAAGCACTAGCACACCAGAGCTTGCAGCTGCAGGGGAATGGAGGCAGTTCCAGGGCAAAAAAAGAGTGCTTGTGGTCACTCACACTCCAGCGCACAGGCCAGAAGAGTAGTAAACATATCTCTCCTTAGATCATACCGCCTTGGGAGAACTGAAAACTCACAGACTCCTAGAAGAGCTCTGAAAACAGCTGCACAGAAAAACCCAAAACCTAGGACAGTGCTCCCTCTACCCTGCGAGCAGAATCCAACTTTAACATAAAATTTAAAATCAAGAAAAAGGCTACAAAAATGAGCAAACAAGAACAACAACAACAAAAAACCCTGACCATAGAAAGTTACTATGGTGGCAGAAAAGATCAAAACACAAATTCAGTAGAAGACAACAAAGTCAAAACTGGTATATCCAAAGCCTCAAAGAAAAATGTAAATTGGTCTCAGGACCAAAAAAAAGAATTCCTGGAAGAGCTCAAGAAGGATTTTTAAAACTCAAATAAGAGAGGCAGAGGAAAAAATAGGAAAAGAAATGAGAGTGATGCAAGATAAATCATAAAAAAAAAGTCAAGAGCTTGGTAAAGGAAACATAAAAAAAAAATTACTGAAGAAAATAACACCTCAAAAAAACATAATAGACCAAATGGTAAGACACACTGAAGAGAAGACCACCTTAAAAAGCAGAAATTGTCCAAATGGAAAAAGATATACAAAAATTCACTGGGGAAAAAAACTCCTTAAGAAGTAGAATTGGCCAAATGGAAAAAGGAGGTACAAAAGCTCAATAAACAAAATAATTCCTAAAAAATCAGAACTGGGGAAGTGGAAACTGATGACTCCATGACACATTAAGAAACAATAGAACAAAATCAAAAGAATGAAAAAAATGGAAGGAAATGTGAAATATCTCTTTGGAAAAACAAAAAAAACCTAGAAAATAGATCCAAGAGAGATAATTTAAGAATTACTGGACTAGCTGAAAGCCATGATCAAAGAAAGAGTCTAGACAACACATTCCAAGAAATTATCAAGGAAAACTGCCCTGGTATCCTAGAACCAGAGGGTAAAATAGAAATTGAAAGACTTTACCTATCACCTGAAAGAGATCCCAAAATGAAAACTCCCAGGAATAGTATAGCCAAATTCTAGAGCTCCCAGGTCAGAGAGAAAATATTGTAAGGAACCAGAGAGACAAAATTCAAATACCATGGAGGCACAGGCATGATGACAGAAGATTTAGCAACTTCTACATTAAAGGATCAGAGGGCTTGGAATATGATATTCTGGAGGGCAGAGGAGTTAGGATTACAACCAAGAATCACCTACCCAGCAAAACTGAGTACAATCATTCAGGGGAGAAAAATGCAGATTTAATGAAATAGAGGACTTTGAAAAGCATTTGTAATGAAAAGATCAGAGCTAAATAGAAAATTTTACTTTCAAATACAAGACTCAAAAGAAGCATAAAAAAGGTAAACAGGAAAGAGAAATCCTAAGGGATTCAATAAGGTAAAACTGTTTACATTCCTATAAGGGAAAAGGATACTTGTAACTCCTAAGAACTTTCTCACTATTAGGGAAGTTAGGAGGGGTGTAAGTAGACAAAGAGCACAGGTGTGAGCTGAAACCCATGGACTGATTATCTAAGGGGTGAGAAAAAGGAATGCAGTGGGGGAAGATGAAAGGGAGAGCTAGAATGGAGCAAACTATCTCATGTAAAAGAGGCACAAAAAGAGCTTTTATAGTAGAGGGGAAAATAAGGAAGTGGGGGAGCACATGAACCTTACTCTCACTGAAACAGGCTCAGAGGGAGTAACATAAACTCCACTGGGTATAGAAGTCTATCTTACCCTACAGGAAAGCAAGAGGGGAACAGGGTAAGAGAGGGTGGATGGTAGAAGGAAGGGCAGTTTTGGGGAAGGTGGTTTGTCAGAAGCAAAATACTTTTGAGGATGGACAGGGTAAAAGGAGTCTGTAGAATAAACAGGGGAAAATAGGAGGGAAGAAAATACAGTAGGTAATCATAACTGTAAAAAGATAGTTACAGCAAGTATCTCTGATAAAGGCCTGACTACTCTCTTCTATAATGCTCACCAATACAATGTCCTTCTTAAACTGTGGCATC
Source organism: Trichosurus vulpecula (assembly GCF_011100635.1). Taxonomy (NCBI): domain Eukaryota; kingdom Metazoa; phylum Chordata; class Mammalia; order Diprotodontia; family Phalangeridae; genus Trichosurus; species Trichosurus vulpecula. Next base: position 132,484 of record NC_050581.1, on the reverse strand, counting down.
CAAAACTGAACACGACACTCCAGATATGGTCTGAGCAGGACAGAGTACCTCCTTATTCCTAGAAACTATGCCTCTCAATGTAACCCATGAGCTTTTTAGCTACCACATTACACCGTTGACTCCTATTGAGCTTTTAGTCCAACAAAAACCCCATATATGTCAGATATTTTCCTAACTGCTGTCTGGCCATGCCTCATTCACCTTGTAAAACTGATTTTCTGAACCCAAAAGTAAGACTTGATATTCGTCCCTACTAAATTTTATCTTATTATTCAAACCAATGCTCTAACCTGTCCAGATCTATTTGGATCCTGACTCTGTTATCCCTCTCAGCTCATGTGAATTTAAATATGCTAGCTATGTCTTTAGCCAAATCAGCAATAAAAATGTTAAACAGCACAGAATCAAGCATAGATCCCTGGAGCACTCCCCTGGAGACCTCCTGCTAAGATGACATAGAACCATTAACAACTATTTTTTGAGTCTGGCCATTTGCCCGCTTTAAAATCCATCTAACTGCACTATCATTCAGTCTGTATCACTCCATATTTTCTACAAGAATATGACACTTTATCCAAATGTTTTACTAAAATCTAAGAAAACTGTGCATAGAGCATACCTCTAGTCTACCTTATCTGTGATCAATCTGAGGCTCCTCCTGGACAGGAGACAGCTGTATGCTCCCAGGAGCAAGCAGCCGCTTGTCTTACAAGGAATAATATAATAGAGCCACAGAAGCTACCATGGGAAGGATCATCCGCTAAGGTTCTAAGAAAGAAGCGAATAATAGAGAAGACTAGTGATTCCCTCCTCAAGAGTACCAAGGCTGTTATTTGTCAGCCTCATAATGATGACAAGTCTGTTGGTTTTGAGGCATATATCCAAGACATAAGAGATACCTTAGCAAAACAGATGACTACTACTCAATTCTCGTGATTCATATAGGCACAAGTATTACCAAAGAATAAGAAGTCTGGTGTTGAGAGCTCAGGACTCTGAATCCCAGTGTTGGGAGCAGCAACACTTCCAATCCAGTACCCAGTACCCAATACTCTCATCCATCATCCTGTGAAGAGCCTCAGTGGAGATGCAGTGTGGCAAGTCCTACAAGAACTATAGCCAAAGCTACTAAAGATCCAGAAAAGAAAGTTCTTGCCACCAAAGTCAACTGTCAAATGGTTCAACATCAGAAACTAATATAATTTTATCAGTGGAAATGACATCAGAGGAATTATTATGCTTTTCTACTGGCACCCTAAGGACAGTGAGACCTGACTTGTAGCTGAAACTTTCCATATGTGCTTTTTCCTCCACCAGAAGCTCCTTTAGAGTATGGCTGTTTTCCTTTTCTATTTACAGTGCCAGTGCTTAGCATAATGCATTGTATACAGTAAGTGCTTAAGAAATTTAATTTTTTAATCATTCATTAATTCATTCATTCATGTCTTGGACAAGAAACTGGAAAACATAGGGAAACTGGTTGTGTCTTACTGCTGCCTTCTGAAGTCAAGAGTTTCCAGAAGAGAAGTTATTTGGGAAGAAAACTGATTAAGAAGGTAGAGTCTTAAATTATTATTTTTCCAAGACTAAACTATTACTTCTGTAAATGAAGAATTTATCACATCCAAATTATAGGACCAACATCAGTTAAAGGACCAACATACTGAGTTAATCCATCTGTGTGTGTGTGTGTGTGTGTGTGTGTGTGTGTTTTGCAGAAACTGTAGATAAACAATGAGTTGTAACAAGAATTAAAGAGAAGATCGAGTACTCTTAATGATCCAATGAACAGTATTCTTAATGATCCAATGTTGCTCAATGCTACAAAACTCCATTTGTTTTAACATCGATTCCCATTAGGAAGAAACTTCTTCAGACAGATTATAAGGGTTTTGAGAAGATATGAGAAGGCAAGAAACTTAGAACACAAAGAGTAAAGAAGTAACTAGGGAGGTAGTCCTGAGGTAGTAAGAAACAATACACTTAGGTTGTATGGTTGCTGTGATGAGTAGAGTTTCAACCTAGAAGCCAGAGGGTTACACCTGACAGTCAAATTTAAAAGAACTTTAATTCTTCAACAACCAAGAAAGTTTTGAAAGCAAGAGATAGGGAGAAATAACAGCTAGCATTTAGAACACTCTAAGGTTTGCACTGATGTACATCTTACCTAATTGATCCTCACAATAACTCTGGGAGATAGGCGCTATTACTATCTCCATTTTACAAATGACAACACCAAGGCAAACAGGGGTTAAATGACTTAGTAATGGTAAGTATCTGAGGCAGAATTCAAATTCAGGTGTTCCTGATCCAAGCCCAACATTATCCACTGCTTCATTTAGCTACCTAAACAAAGAACATGCTGGCCCAAGTGCTTACACTAGCAGCAATAACCAAGATGGAAGCAGAGGAAAAAAAAATGTAGGATGCTATAAAAGTACACTCAACATTTTAAAACAGGTCAAATGGTCAACAAAGGAATGTTTTGCTTAACTACGCATAGTTGCTACAAGGGTCTTGTTTTTCTCTTTTTCAATGGGGAGAGAGAAAAAGAAAAGAGCTGCTTGTTAAGAATGATCTAAGTATGAATCCTAGTTCTGCTGCTTACTATCTACATTCCCTTGGGCAAGTCACTTTACTCTCAATCTCAGTTTCCACATCTGTAAAATGAGAAGGCTCAACAAGAGGATTTCTGATTTCCTTTCCAGCTCTAAATCAATAATAATATGACTGCCAATCCCACTAATCCTTAGGTTGGTGGCAACAAAAACTATTGGCAACAGGAAGGAAAAAAGTAAGTGTTTATCATATGCTACTAAGTGCTTTACAAATATTATTTTATTTAATCCTTTCAACAACTCTAGTTGTTGTTAACCCTAGTGTTACTATCTTTAATGGTATCCCTAACTTTACAGTTAGGGAAACTGAGGCAAACAGAAGTTAAGTGACTTACCCAGGAACACACAGCTAGTTAAGTGTCTGAAGACATATTTAAACTCAGGTCCTCCTAACTGCAGGCTCGGTGCTCTATCCCCTATGACACCTAGCTGCCCAGGACACTAAGAATGAGAAGTCTTCTATTTTAAAGGTACCTTAAATCTCACTTCTTCACAGAGCTCCATTAAATTCAGCCCTGAAAATGAAAAAAACAAGTTTAAAAATTAGGTCTAAGTTTCTACTGGGTTTCTACCACATGCTGAAGTATTCAGCGAATATTTCAAACAGGCTAAAAATCTTCCATCTGAACCAATTTGCACTGAGATAGACAATGATTTACTTCACAAACAGTACTTACAATGCTTTTTTTTAATTTAATTTAATTTTTTTTTATTTAAAGCAAGATTATCATTCCTAGATTCAGGACTTGATGCCTATAAAAGTTCTTCTATTTGAAGTTTTCTGTAAAATATGTGTAAAGAATTTAAATATCATTTGCCCCTGGTCTCAGCACAATTCAAGGCCCTAAGCTGAGAATAGGCTGCCTGACCCTCAACTTTTGTTTTAAGGCTGGGGAGGAAAACTACTTAGAATTTTAGACTTCAAGGATTCATAATTTCACTGAGGATGCAGATAGCAGATTCTCTATACTTCACTAGACAGTCTTCAAGAGTTATAACCACAGAATAAATTCATCATATAGACACCAATCTTCTGGTGGTAACGTTCTCCAGTTAGCTAGATTAGTCCTAGGACAACATACTATCTACTGCTACATCTGCACTTGAAGCTTTTCCAGTCTAGTAGAACCTTCCACAGCTCATGATCTGGTGGTAGAGCTTTTGAGAATGCCACACCATTATAATGAAGCATCTGATTTGAGCTAAATTTCAGGAAAGCATGACCACAAAAGCAGTAACAGTGGCAAGCACGAGAAAAGTAGACAACAATAAAAAAAATCTTTCATTGTGTTGGAGGGGCGAGAAATGGGGAGTAAATAAGACAAAATAGAACTTTCTCCATAACTGATACGATTTTATAATAGTCTTTTCCCAAGACTACCTGAAACACTAGTTCCTGTTCTGCTGTGCAATTGGAGGCAAGTAAGTCACAACCTTAAAGCAAAAGTTCATGAAACTTATGGACCCAATCTCAGAATAATGTGGTTTTTTTTAAATAAAATAGGATTACAAAGGAAACCAATTATATGAAAAACAATATTAAAATTTTAAAAAACCAAGCTCATGGACCCCAGGTTTAAAACCCTCTCCCTTAAAGGTAGCATGACATTGTAGAAATAACACTAAACAAAGTTAAAGAGACTCAGGTTCACATCCCAGCTCTGCCATTTACTCAACATATAAACAAACATGGCTCTCTGCAACCTGAGATTGTTTCCTGGTTTGTAAAACTGGACATTAATACTTCTACGACCTACCTTATAGGAGTAATGGGAGGATCAGATAAGAACATATGTAAAGTACCTTATAAAACCCAAATGGAGACCATTATTAACTCTTTGGGCACCATTTTTCCTGTTAAAGAATTTGGCTAGATGATTTCTAAGATCCCTTTCCAGTTCTAAACTTCTATGACATCTACAAGCTAGCAATCAATCAACATTTATTAAGCACCTACTCTGTGCCAGGCAGTGTGCTAAGCATTGGGGACACAAAAAAAGGCAAAAGACAGCCCCTGCCCTCAGGGTGGGGCTTTGAATAGCAAGAGATAGAATTTCATAGATAAAATTAAAATTTTATTATCCTTTGTGGACAGTCTCCTTTATCTGAAGCATTATACTACTGTTTTTCACATAGGACTTAAGAAAAAAGTTTAGCATCATGCCGAACTAGCAAAGGATTCAAGACAACTAGAAATATGTAACTTACTCGATTCTAAGATCTGAATAATAAATGTCCCCAAATCACATATATCACATTGGCTACTTCCTCAAAGTTAACTGCCCTTTGAACTTGCCTTCAAAACAACTATTATAGGCATTGAGGTTGCCACCTGTTATCAGAGCAACAAAGCATATGTGTCTTGAACACTTACACCTGCTAAGAAAACATTTCCTTGGTAAGTGTTACAGTTCAAGGAGTATTTTGTCCTGTCATGGAGCTGGAATATAACACGTGCAGTTTGGAGTTGGTTTGTGCTACAGATATGCCTTCTTCCAGAATATCAGGAAACAGCAAAAGTCATCCAGTTAGGTTAGCACAATTGCTTGAGATAGAAGATACTAGCTTTGGAGTCAAGAGAACCTGAGTTCAGATCCTTGAACAAGTCAGTTTTCCCCTCTTTAACCTTAGTGTCATATCTGTAAATAAAGCTAATACTTAAACTACCTATATAAGGGATGGTGGGGGTAAAACAGAATGATACAGTGGGAAATGATTAAAAATAAAAGATTCCAAATATATATTTTAAATAAAGTCAAACAGAACAGTAATAATAGAATCTAGGTCGAAAAACAAAACTACCTACAACACAGGGATCTTGTAAGAAAGAAATGAGATAAGTATATATAAAATGTTTTATACATCTTAAAGCATTTCACAAAAGCAAATTATTAGCAATAATTAATAAACACACAGCTTAGAAAGTGCAAAAAGAAGAATGACCCTTCTAAATTAGAGTCACCTAATTTCTCAGAACTGCTCTCTACTGTATTCTATCCTACTCCCCCCTCACAATGGGATAACTGATAGGAGTACCCAGGAATTAAGGGGAGGAAAGAAGAGATCTTAAGAAAGAGTATATAGTGACCAATTTCCCAGGATCTTTTTCTTCACTCCAGTGATATTCCTAGGAAACCCTAAAAGCCACTGATATCCCAAGACTGGTGGTTCTCCTACTTATAAAAGAAAGAACACAGGTCAAAGACTTGATGAAGTCACATCTTCCTACATCTTTTTAGGCCTTCTCCATCCACAATTCTAGACACTCCTGGAACTCTCACACTACACACAGTGTGTATACAACAACTCCAAGAGCACACATATAGGTTACTATATAGGACAATATCAAAGGCTGTTGGAGAATCAAATACCAAAAACATAAAGTGTTCCAGTGAGCACAAGATAAAATTACCAAAAAGGAAAAAAATAGAGATCTTAGAAAGGTAGTATCCTCATTTTACAGACAAGGAAAACTCAGGCCCCAAAAAGTTGTAATTCACACAAGTTTATAGAGCTAGTAAGTGGCCAAAAGGAAGGCTAAACTCCACCCAGGTCTCCTACCTCCCTGGTACAGGGCTCTTGAAGATTCATCTTGCTCCTCGACCTCCAAAACTCTCTCCACGTTAGCTACACTGGTTCCATTCTGGGCTTCATCCTCATAAAAGACTATTCTGATGCTTAAGTCTCAGCACTCCTTTTTCCCACCTCACCTACTTGATACCCTGACTGAATGATCCCAGCATGAAAAACTGTAAAAAGTCTGGTACTAGAAGTTAGGAATCCTTGGTTTAGTCTCAAGGCTGTCACCAATTTACTGTGATTCTGAACATGCCACTATCCCTCCTTCCATGGGCCCTAAAAGAAGATAAAAAGGCTAAGCACTGGAAGAAGTAGCTTGATGCAGCACTCACCTCTGCCTATGTCTTCTTATAAAAATCTCCCTCCAAATCACCTGTACCCTTACATATTTCATGAAATGGCAACACACTGTTGCTTCTCATGATAAAAGTAATAATGCCTCCTAGCATCTCTAATTTAAAACTTAGCAAAACACACACACCCTAAACACACACCTTTCAGAATATTCTCTCTTTAAAAAGATGCACACAATATCCTTGGTTCCACCAATCAGCTGTTTTCTGGAAGCAGAAGACTGAAACTGACTCCTAAGGTCACAAAGTTCAACCATCTGCCCAAATAAACAAATAAATGTGCTGGCTTTCCTAAATTAAAATTTCATTCCTTCCCCACCAAGTCCATTCTCTTGAAAGTCAATTCTCTTGAAAGTTACCATCACTGACATTGATAACAATTCTTTAAGTAAACTGCCCTACGGAATATTAAGCAGTCCAGCAGCCACACTACTTCCAACCAAACTCAGTATCTAATTTTACTTCTATTTTTCCTACTTTCAGTCACTCTATTTGCAGCCTTTTTGGCCCATTTATGCTCAAAAGGACATCTAGACTTGTATACATGAAACTACCTTGCACCTACAGAACTTTTAACCCCTTTCAAAACACTTTCACTTGCAATTCCTGATTCCAATTTCCTTAAATTTATTTTCAAGTGACATTGAGCTGTTTAATAGTTGGTAATAAAATATATTACAGTACATTCATACAATGCTTAATTGTTTACAAAGCCTTTCTCTACTGGAATGAAAGCTCCATAAGGGCAAGTATGTTTTAATTAGTCGCTAGAGTTTAGGCAATGTTCTCCACTGTTTAATAAATATTTGATGGTTGCATTGAACCCGGGCGGGTAGCACAAGTATTATTCTTCATAACCGGGAAACAAAACTGACAGAAGGAACCTCAAATCCTTAATGCTCCATCCACTACCGTGTTTCCCTAAACTGTCACTGTTTATTCTGAAAACAATATACTCTTATTACAATATTGCCACTTGTGTTTGGGGAAATTAGTAAAGGGAAACACTGAACTAACTCCCAGCAAGTCCATTTCCTTTTCTTTCTCAATGTACTCTCGCCCTCTATTTTATAATTTGCTTAGATTCCTTGAATCCTGACATATTTCTGAAATATCAGATTACATCTTGTAGAATTACTAACACTGTGAGAAGTAATTAGTTTTCCCTGTACACAAAATATTCCCTCTTCCCAGTTGCAGGAGTATCACACTATGTGAAAGTTCAGTGTGGAAACCGCTATCAGCTGTTCCTTTTCTGATTAACTGCTCACTAAATAGGCAATTTGCACCATTATCATTCCTAATGTACTGCCATAGAAATTTTGAAATATCCAACTTCATCCCTTTTTCCTTCCACCTTTTTTTCTCAACTGGGAAGGTCCCTCTTTTAGGAATCTGGGATCAAGTCAAGATCTCAAAAAAGAAAGTAATCTAAGGAAAAAAAAACCCACCTCAAAAACTCAAGAGTTTTTCATACTCTGACACACTATGGGGAGCTGGGGAAGGGAATTAACTCAAAACAGATTTTGCAACCTGCCTAAAAATTATTACATCACCCATTTCACAATCACATCCAATAAAATGTAAATCCTTAAACCTAAGAATAGATTCTCAAAATTAAAAATAAGCATCAAATATTAGAAATGCAAACATCAAGAACTAAATAAAAGCTTTATTTCTATTGAAAGAGAGCTAGGGAAAAATGCAAATCACTAAACTTTCTTAGGATTTAAAAAAATTGCATTGATATTTCTTCTTACCTACCTCCCTCATTTTCCCTACCGGTGACTTTACTAAAGTTACTCTGGTCCCCCTGCCAAAACTCAACTGAGCCACTACACATGGTTTCCCACAATACCAATCAGCATCCCCAGGGGACCAGTCAACACGATGGAAAGAGTATTTTAATCCCCTGTTGTAATGGGAGACGCCATGGAAAGAACTTCCCAACCTCTATCCTAATCAGGAATTTGAGATCAGCATCAAGTTTGTAAACTCTCCCCTCTCAAAAATAAAAATAAAGAAACCCTCATGCTATTTATCCTCTGCACAGCCTCCAAAGTCACAAGGGAAAACGTGGGGAAAACATTCAAGGTGAAAGCGACCAAAGCGGACCTTCGATAAAAGTGGAGAACTTGAAGTGCTGCAATTTCAGAAAGAAAACTGACAGATGTCTGCATAAAACTTCTACACAAATAACTATTTCCTAAGCACCTGACAATCAAAATAAATTATATTTGAGTTATTCCTTGAGCGGGGACAATATCTAAACTGCTCAACCCTGTCTCCCCTGCCAAAGATTTCCCATCACCACTGGCATCTGTCAAAATGATCAGCCAACGTGTGGTGCTCCTGAAAAGGCCTACTTCCCCTTGGATGTCAACAGACCCTTCACAGAGCAGTTATTTCCAGTCCACAAGAGTAGTAGTACTCATGCCCCCGCCCCCACACACACACTCTCTCCCCAATCCTCCCGCGGTTTTCTGCCGGTGTCTGTCCTTCCTCAGCCTCCGATGGCTACCTCCTCACTTGCCCAAGAGCCCCCCATCTGCCTCTTGCCTATGCCACAGGGTCCCCCGACTCTGACTCCCTTGGTTCAGAAGGGATCAACCTTACACACGCACCCAGAGAGCCGAGTGTGGCTGAGCCTGCTGACAGCTCGCAAGCCAGGATAATGCTGGGATCCAGCCCACGGAACTGGGGGTGTGATACAGCGGTCTCCCCTCAACACTCACTGGGGCTCTCCCCCCACAACCACCAGGGCTCGGCCAAACGCGTGGGAGCCGCCTGCTAGACTTTATTGGGAACCAAAACTCGCTAGGAAGTTGCCCCCCCCGCCCCGCCAGGTCCCCAGGGGAGGCCGGGTGTCGCCCCCCCAATCACTCAAGCACGCACACACGCGCACACACACACACACACACACACGTGAGACCGACGTGAGGTCCCCTCGTTCCCCCTACCTGTCAGGCCTGTGACGCCCGAGAGGCCCCCAGCCCTGGGAGACACTGCTGCGGGGCGGCCGCCGCCCCCCGCCCGGCCCGGGCCTCGGAGCCTTCGCTCCGCCACTGGCCAGGCCCAGCTCAGGAAACAGAAGGGGCTCCCCTCCCCCGCCCAGGTAACGGGCCGGGCCTCCCGCCCGCCCGGCCCCCGAACAGGGCCCTCCCTCCAGCCCCTGCCTCCTCCCCAGCCCCCCACCCACCCCCGGTACTCACGATCTGGCTCGTGGTTCTGGCCATGAGCCCCGGCTCGGGCTCGGGCGCCTCCCCCCCACCCCCCGCGCGCGCGCGCGCGCGCAGCTCGCGGCCTCAGAGTCTTCCTCCCCGCGGTGGAGCCACAGCAATGGCCGCCCTCATCCTGCGGGCGCCCGCACGGCCAACCCCCGCCCCCCCCACAACACACACACACATACACACACGCGCGCGCACGCACACACACATACACACTCTCCCCCCCTTTCTCGCTCTCTCGCCCTCGCTCTCTTTCTCTCTCGGTCACCACCCCCCCTCTCCGCTCCCGCCCACTCCGCCGACGACGACGCCGCCACCCGTCGGGAGGGAGGAACTTCCGGCGTCGGGAAGCCGACGCGCGCCAATTATTGGGCGCACGGCTTGTCGCTCGGACCGAGACCTGGGCTAACCCCCCCTCCCCGCCTCGGGCCGCCGCAAGTTGCCCTACCCCCGCCCTCCAGTTGGAGCTGCATTTCCGGGTTTGCTGGGCTGGTGTCGGGCAGGCGGCAGCGGGTTGTGCTGCCCTCAGCCGGCTGAGTGGCTGGACCTCGGACTCCTCCTCCTCCTCCTCCTCCTCCTCCGGCTCACCTGGGCCCCGGGAATGCGCTGAAATCCGCAGGACCCATCCCCAGGGCCGGCCTCCTGGCCTCTCCGAAATCCAGCTCTTGTCGGCTTTCTGCACTACCAGCCCCTGCCCTCTAGATGGAGGAAATCCGTGGTTCTAGCTCAAGTTCCCCAACTAGCCCGGCGACCTTGGGCCAATCAGGTCCCACTGCGGGTATCAATTTTCCCATCTGGAAAGTGGGGCCCCATTAAATGATTTCCAAGGCCCGGCCCAGTTCTCCGATTCTGTCACCCACTAAACCTCATTTGTCAAACGGCGATAAGGACCGCCCTTAACCCTGCATCTGTGGTCAGAAGACCCAGGCTGAATTCCCCGTCTTTAGCGGAAAGAACGCACGATTTGGAGTCGTAAGAACTGGATTTGAATCCTGCTCTATCTCTTCTGGGACCCAGCGCTCTGGGCGTCTGTTAAACGAGCGGGTTGAACCAGATCTGTAGTGCCGCTCTCAATCCTCTGATCCTACGTGAGTTCTTAGGGGGAATCAGAAGCCCAGCCTCGGCCCCCTCCCGGGGTTATTCATTTGAACGATTCCACAAACCTTTCCGCAGAGCACGGCCAGCCACTGGGGGAAGATACAGAAATAACCAAGACCCGGTCCCTGGCCTCACCGAGCCAGCTCACAGCCAAGTCAGTCGTGAGCCATGTAAACAACTGTCACAAGGCAGGATGTGTTAAGTGCGCTGCAGAGATCAAACAGAGTTTTTCGATGCACACTTCCATTTCCTGTCTGGTTTCTGCGTGACCATTTCTCCCAGCTTCTCTTCCCTACGCTGGCTTGGTGATCTTGTCTGCACCTCCACTAGCCAGTTTGCAAGCTAGTAAGCATCGATGCATTTCACCCCATGATCCACCGCCCCAGCTTTTCACGTCCTGCACGACTTTGCAGGGAGAGAAGCCCGAGTGGGAGAAGAGAGATTTTGGAATTTTTCCTCCTCCACATTTTATGGGGAACAGAATTTTGTGATATTTTTCCTGGTGTTTATATGCTGGGGGGTGGGGGTGGGAATTAGATGTGGAATTATTTTTATTGAATCCTCAATTTTCCCCCAATCTTAATCAGCTTTGTGTTTGGTTTTTTGTGTTTTGGGTGGTTTGAGGTTGGTTTTGTTTGTGTTTTGGTTTGTTTTTTCGTAGTGGGGAAAGGGGATTGGTGGAGGAAAGGAACTGGACAACAGGTGGAGACATTCTGGCATTATGAAAGAGAAAAAGCAAATATTCAAAGACTTTTAAGAATTCTCTTGTTTGCTAGCCATCTTGCTAAACTTCTTGCCACTGCAAATAGTCCTCATATCCCCCCACACAATTTTAAACTGTAAAGTACTGTTTACATGGGAAGGACTTTGATTATTACCGTTGTTTTAAGCGCTGAGGGAGGTCATATACATATACATATACATATATATTATATATATACACATATATATTATATATATACACACATATATATTATATATATATATATATATTATATATGTATATATATAGTACTGGAAGGAACCCTAGAGTTCATCTAGTTCACACTCATTTCACAGATGTGGAAAGTGAGGCTCAGAGAGGCTAAATGACTTGCCCAGGGTGCACAAGAAGTAAGTCAGCATTCAAACTCAGGTCCTGTGACTTCAAGCTCAGTCATCACACTGCCAATACAGTAGGGGGAGGAGGGAGAACCCACTTGCTTATGAATCTGAGCTCAAATGGACACTATCTGTGTGACCTTGGGGCTCCCTAGGCCTCAGTTTCTTAATCTGTAAAATGAGGAAGTTGCAGTAGATGGTTTCTGAGAGTCCTACCAGTTCTGCATCTAAATGATCTTACACAGAAATGAATAAGACATAATCCTGGCCCTTAAAAACTTCCAGGCTAACAGTGGGGACACAATGAGAAGAATTAGTTGAAAATGGGCTAATTCCAATAAGAGAAGTATGAACAAAATGCTATGAAAACAAAATTCCTGTTTGTCAATAGGAGACCGGAGTTCTATACTTTGCTCTACCACTGACTCTGTGGGCTTCCCGGGGCCTCTCAGTTTCCTCATCTACAAAAGTGGAAATGATATTACTAGCAATACTAGTATGAATAACTAATTTCATCAAGGGTATTGAATGTACCCTTGAACAAGACAAATTGCAACCCTTGAAAGTCTTCTCATCCTTATCTATCTCATCTTATCTATTTCGTTGCACAAGTCCTCCATAAGGGGTCCACCCAACATTTGGGGGCCCTCCTCTAGGTATTTTAACATTCTGAATATACCAGTGCAGTCAGTGATATTTCTCCCTTTTACTAAATGAATGGCCTGCTTCCTTTTCTGATCATATATCTCGTTATGTTTTAAGCAATTTTTTTCATATAACTCATCAGTGGTTAAAATGTTCCTTCCTATTTATGACTAATATGCATCCATTGCCTTTGAGTTACAGGCAATTTTGATTCCTCAGTAATTATTGTATTCCTTAATTTGCCGCCACGTAGCACCATCCGAATATTAATGTTAAAAATATGGGGGTTTTTTTAATATCAGGAAGAACCTTAGGGTCATTGAAAACACAGCCAAATTTTTCAAATGTAATCCAGCCTGCTCTCTGTCTCCTATTCAGGTCTGGATCCAGTTCATTGTCTTCCTGCAGTGTCTATCTGAGATAGACATACTGATGGACCAGTTCTATGAGCTGTCATATAACTACGTATCATAGGACAACAGGCATTCTGTATCCCTTTGGTTTTTCCTCTGTAAATTAGGACTCTTTCAAGTGCTTATGAATCTCTTATAGGAGATTCTGTAACATCTTGGGTTTTATGCAATTAATATGTCATCCAAAAATAGAAACATCTGGATGACCTCACCATTTAAAGGGAATCCTCTTTCATTTGGATGCTGGGCTAGACCTCCTCAAAGATATCCAGTCGGTTGCCAAATCGTATTGATTCTGCCTCGATAGCCTCTCTAACTGCATTGGTAGAGGGAGTTTCCTTACCAGGAAATTCCTTATGTCAATGAAATCTCTTATATGCAATAGTATCATGACTTTTTCTTAATCACTCAGTATCTGCTACTCTTAGAAATATCTTAAAATTTGTTGCCCTAAATTGTGTCACCTCCAAGATGGACCTGTCGGCCTTCTCCAATCAATCTCTCAGGTTTTTTAGTGCCATTTCTGATTTCTCAGGTAGTACATTGGGTACTATGATATTTGATGGAGTCCAAACATAGTGGTTCACTTCGGTTCTGTTCCTTTCAACAAGTGTTTACCGCACTCTCTCTGGGTTACCTAGCTAAGAACTCACAGGTATGCAGGTTGGAACCCTAGGGGGATGGCTGTGTTCACAATCCTAAAACCATATAATTCATGAAGCCTCACCAGTGAGCTTACCTTCAGTAGTCATCCAACAGACACAATTAGCTTGAAGCAAAGACATTTACTAAGCATAGCAGAAACAGCAGCAGCAAAATATTCCCACCCCAGGAGATCACTCTCCCACAAATACAAAGTCTGTGTAAAAAATAAGCACAGAGTACATTGGGAGTAAAGAACATGCATAGTCAAGACAACCCCAGCCTGCAGGACTGAAGTGTCCCAATGTCCTTTCTCTTGTAATGGTGTCCTCATTGTTGTTCCCTGCTGGGCACAGTGTCTTTGTTGGGCCAGCTGCCCATCTTGGCTTCCTGGGGCTTTTCTTCCCCACAGCTCAACTTTCTACTTCAGGGCTACCTCTCTTGAATCCATAGGCTACTTTCTTCTCTACTACCAACTCTTGTTGCTTATCCTCTGTGTCAGTCTCTAGAGAGCATGTCCTGTTGTTTTTTTAAAGGCCACCCAGGATATAGCCTATACTTGACCAGCCAATCACAATTTCATCAAAAAGAACTTCATACTCCATGAGGGAATGATAAAATGGGGTATATGAGGTGTTCAAGGAGAGCTAGCACCTCTGGTATGAGGGCTTCCAAGCCCTTTTCTGGGCTACTCATCCACCTTTGGTGGCCACCTGTGGCTCCAATAAACTGTAGCATGTACAGGGGCCGCACCCCAGTAAAACCATCTTGGCAGATGGGCTAAACCAGGTATAGGGTAATCAATAGGCTTCGAACCTGTTAGTGAGTTAGCGGATGTCTACCCCAAGCATGTGAAGACTTCCCCATCAGAATGAACAAATGAGAACAATTTGTTTCAGCATTCTGAAGGTGGCTGAAGCAGGGACTGTGGAATGATTAGAGCTTGGTCAGACATGGAAGAGACCAAGGTCATCCACTGCATCCCAGGCCACTGCCAGTTATCATGACTTTTGTTTTGCCACTGGACTTCAATGACTGGAAGAAGGAGTGAGGTTGATGGCTGTTCAGCTCTGCCTCACTTAAATCCAGTTCACACATGACTCAAGACATCACCCCATGATGTCACTGGTGCTATTCAAAAATACGAAGGCCAAACCGCAACATAGATACACCAAGTTTAATGTATTAATAACTCCCTCACCTTGATTGGTCTCTTTCTTTCTATGGCTACATTCACTGAGCTGGGAGGCAGAGAGGAAGGGTAGGATATATACATACCTACTGTATATACCTACTATGTGCCAGACACTGTTAGGTACTATACAAAGACAAAAATGGAATAGCCTCTGCCCTTAATGAGCTCACTTTCTACACAGAGCAAACAACATGAACACATAAAGACAAAGCAATTTCAGAGGTAATGGAGGACAAACTGTAGGGATCAGCAGTTTCTCAGGGTTATCTCCTATAGGTGACAGAACTTGAGCTGTACTTGAAAAGAGCCAGAGGTTTCCAGAAATGGAAATGAAGGAGAAGATTCTACATTTAAGAGACAGCCTTCACAAAGATATGGAGACAGGAGATGGAATGGAGAGTACATGAGATGGAACAATAAATAATCAGCCTAGACAGGTATGTTGAAACCAGCATGGGAAGGGCTTTAGATGCCAAAGTTTGTATTTTATTCTAGAGATAATAAGTAGACATTGAGGCTCTTAAAGCAGGAGAATGACAAGGTCAGACATCCACTGTCACTGATTAAGCAAATACTTTGTTACAGAGGCGTTGACATCTTTTCTATTTTTCATCATTGTCCTTCCATCTTCCTGTTCTCAAATGTTCTTGGGACAGGGTGGCTTAAACCAAGTTCCCACAAACACATGTCTCTGTCACTTCTTAGTGTTTTATGAAATGATTCTGCTCATCATCTTCTACCATCTTTTTCTATAAAATCATACAAATCTGTATTCTACATGAGAGTAGCTCTTGGCTGCCATTTGCCTCTGTTTGGCAAGGAGATCACATCTGGGCTGACTGAGATGGCTTCTAAGCTCTTTTGATGTATATGTTGTAACAATTTTTTTATTATATAACAATCAGATTTTCACAGGAAATCATTTTGGTTTATATTGATTTCTGTTCCTTTATCTATTTTCCGTTTTTAATGTCAATATTGAAATAGGCCATATTGGAGCCGTTTTGATTGCATAATATATCTTCTCATTTTTATTCTGACTTGCTGTTGATTTTGAACTTCCTTCCTTCAGATTGTAGTCTGAAGGTACAGAAATAGCAGATTCAGAAATGCCTCTCATAAGTAAAGTTGTTTCTTGCCTGTTAAAAGGTAATCAGTTTCATTTTTTGTGATGTTATTTGGTACTCAACTATGTCCTGTATCACCAACTATCTTTTTGAAGAAAATATTCTTAGGTATGAGAATTTTGCGTAATCTGTAAGCTTTTGGCGTCTTTGATTCCTTGATCTGAGCCATATTCTTCCCTATCATCCCATATGCCCAACTTTAGATTGAAGTCACCAAATATTAAAGCATATGTCAATTTAATTTGGAGAGCATTAGTAGAATTTCTCAATGCTTATTTTCTGCAACAGATATCTCATAAGATGTTCATTCTTTGCACTTCAAGGCAAGATGACCAAGCAGCCTCTAAAATTTTCTATCTTGTTGCTTTTAGATACATGGTAAAATCAATTTTGCCAGCTTCTTTATTTTCCTATTCTCATATAACCATCCATCCATTTGCCTTCTGGTTTCATTTATATCAATCAAAGATTTCAGTACTGTTCTGATTAATTTCTCCCAGTTGTAGATTGTGTTGCTTGTTGGATAAAGGTCTAGCAATTCGAGTGCCAATAATTAATGTTTATTGACAATCTAAAAACTGTGGTTCTTAGTACTCTGTCCATCTGCCACTGTCATTGCAGCACAGGAGCGTGATCCATTTTACTTTGTTTTCTGAATTGTCATGGCCAAATAATTCATTTAATAGTGAGTTATTTGTAATGAGCCTTGCCATACTGATCTAGACTGGTCTTCAGATAGCAGACAATCTGTTGGCAGAGCAATACTTGAAGACGTATCGGTATTATCTATAAAATCAGAAGGCTGAATTCAGCTTTTAAGGTCCCTTCCAGCTCCAGTAGTCTGCCTTCTAATTCCTCTTCCCACTCTTAACATTCTATGATTTGAATTATTCCTTTGGAACCAAGCATGGGACTAAAGAATATAGGCTGGCAAAATGCCTCAAATGTTAGAAGAAATGATAGAAATCATAGTGCAGGGCCCCAGATTCTCTTAAGAATCAGGTCATAGTAGAGACCTTTGGTCTAAATTATATGTAACAGGATCTCCCGCCTGACTCTTTGGTTCAGAGTTTCTTTGAAGCCCACACCTTCCCTAGAGCCCAAAGGGAGGCTACCCCACAATAGCTATATGTCTAATCCAAACCAACTCATCATGCATTTATTAAGAACCTGCCTTGTGTAGAATATTACTACACCATAAAAAATGAAGATTGGTAAATATGTAAACTGATACAAAGTAGAGGAAACAGAACCAAGAAAACCACATGTACAATGAGTACAACCATGCAACTATAAAGAATAATACTTTTAAACCCTAAAGGCTATATAATTATAATATGCAAATTTGACCCTGAAGAATAAAGAAGAAAATATATCTCTCTCCCTTCTTTGCAGATATAGGGGGATTACAAGTGTGGACTATCACATATATAGTCAGACTCAGTATTTTGCTTAGTTTTGCTGAACTCCTTTTTATTCTTTGAACTCTTTTTATTCTTTGTTCCAAGGATTGGCCCCTGTCACCTCCCAGATCAAATAGAAAATGCTGTTTGGCATTCAAAGTCCATCATAACCTAGCTCCTTTCCACTCTTCTTACACCTTACTCTCGAGCACATACTCTTTCTTCTAGTGACATTGGCCCCCTGGCTGTCCCACAAGTAAGACACTCCATCTCTTGACTCACAGTATTTTCTCCGGCTGTTCCCCATTCCTGGAATGCTCTCTCTCCTCTGCTCCAACTACTGACTTCCCTGGTTTCTTTTAAGTCCCAACTTAAATACCACCTTCTACAGGAAACCTTCCCCGGCCCTTCTTTCTAGGGCCTTCCCCCTTTTAATTATTTCCTATTTATCCTGTATATAGTTCACTTTTTATATGTTTGCTTGCATGTTGTCTCCCCCATTAGACTGTGAGATACTTGAGAGCAGGGATTGTCTTTTGCCTCTTTTTGTATCCACAGCACTTAGCACAGTGCCTGGCACATAGCAGATATTTAATAAATGTTAATTGATTGATTGATGAAATGGCTCCCTTGAGGCTGTGTGCCTGCCCCTTTTTTTAGACCTAAGTAGCACCATCTCCTTTCCCCCCCAAATTCCCAAAAGGCAGAGTAGCTCTGAACTCAGGAATTCCAGGAAAGGCACAATTAGATTTCTTTAGCCTCTCCTTTTTGCAAATGGACAAAAGAGAATAGTAAGTGGTCAGGCTCAGATGTGAGCTCACATCTCCTGACCCCAAGGCCAGTGTTCTTTTCACCGAACTGCCTCTTACCTATAGTAACCAGTTAACAAGGGTTGTGATTTCAGAAGTGCTGGCAACCTCTTTCTTCCCTCTTTCCCCTCCCCTCCAAAACTGTCAGATGGAATACTGTATACATTGGCAGTCTTTATAGCAAATCTTTTTTGCTAAATTGTTTTTCTTTGCCACAAGCACAGGTTAATGGAGAGACTAAAAGCATCAATAAAACATATTTCGAAATAACTGTTAAGGCCTAGATGTTGGCTCATCCTCTATGAGACTATAAGTTTCACCTTTATACCCCTAGTGCCCAGCAGTTATTTTCACAAAGTACTTAATAAATCTGTGTCTAATTAATTTAAGAATCTACTGACTGATGCTGGAGATTCCATTAAAGGCTTTCATTTCACACTGAGGTATCAGGCTAGATCTTTCAATACTCCTGGGAAAAAGGAATACACTGGCTTGAATTCATACAAAAATCCAAATGACTAATATCAAGTCCTTTCCTAAAGGAGACAGAGAGAAGGTCACAGGAGTTCCTTGGACACATGCAAGGAATGGAATTTTGTTCCAAAAAGAGTGAAGAAGGGAAGAGGTGATACTGTAGACCAGACAACATAATATATAGCAGAAGACTGAGGCTCAAATCCTCCTACCTTGGATGACTAAGAATCAAGGCACCACTCTTGACTTCAATGTTTCTTCCATGTGTCTAAATTTCCATAGATTAATTCTCCAATACCTATTTCCATTTTAAGAAGGGGGAGGAGGGAATCACTTTTGATCAGATCTAATACGGTTCAGTTCCTCCTCCCCCCAGACACCCAGAGTTGTTGACATTTAAGTTGGGGCAACTTCATCCTTCCTATTCCTCCTCCCCTTCATTCCTTTCTGGCTTCTTATAGGTCATGAAAGGGGCAGTCAATAGATTGTGATGTCTGAGCCTAAGATTATGACTTCATGGGAGACTGAGAGACAGAAGCAGGGGGTTTCAATTCAACAAATATTTGTTAAGCATATACTGTAGGAAAGGCCCTAGAGAGTTGCAGACATGAAAAACCACATGATCCCTCCCCTGCTTTAAAGAGGCTCAAATAGGCCCCCATTTGGGGTTTTCTGGGCAAAGATACTGGAGCAGTTTGCCATTTCCTCCTCCAGCTCATTTTGTAGTTGAGGAAACTGAGGCAAACAGGCTTAAGTGACTTTCCCAGGATCACACATCTAGTAAGTGTCTGAGGCTGGATTTGAACTCAGGTCCTCTTGACTCCAGGGCCAATATTCTTTCCACTGCTGCCCCGGGAAAATAAGATGTGCACACAAAAAGTGATGCTACAAGACAGAATTTGTTAAGTGCCTAGGGAGAGTTTCAAAATGCTATGAGAAATTTGAGGAGGGGAGAATCTCTTAAAGCTAGGGAATCATAGATGACTGTATAGAGGAGCCAGAACTTCAGCTGGGCCTTTAAAAAAAAAGGAAGTCTTCCAAAAAGAATTGGGGGAGGGGGGAAAGGACAAAATAGGAGAATTTGGTCCAAAATTCTTAAATCCTGGTTGGTCAATGATTTTGTTTGGTGGGCAGAGATCTCCACCAAAACTCCACCAAAGCTCCATGGTGATATGGAGCTTTATGGGGGCTGAAAAGATGTTCCACAGGCCAGCACCACCCAGGTCATTTGCTGCTATGCTAAGTGGATTCCCCTGAGTGACTTAAGGGAACCCAGACTAGTGACCTAAGTATGAGAGAGGAGTTAAAGGGTATCTCAGACCATAAATGAGAGAAGACCGTAAGTGGAAGCATGGGAAAAGGAGTTCAAAATGCCTGACTGGATAGATAAAATGTCTTCACCCCACTCCTTTGAAGAGGTTGGAGGTCTACAGATCTGGAACGACATACCATATTTGGACTTTTTTGATGTATTGATTGGTTTTGTTTTGTTTTTCTTCTTTTTTCTATTAAAAATATCATTTGTTATATGAGATGGCTCTCTGGGAGGAGGATGAATATTACAAGAAATGTTAGTATCACATCACCAAAGATTTCAATAAAAATTTATCAAGAGATATCAATAAAATTTTATCTTAAAAAAATGCCAGACTGAATATAACCTGCTGGTATTTGCAGCTTTAAAAAAAAGTTTGAAATAGCTCTTTGAGCATATAAACTTAGGTGGCATGGTGGGTAAAATACTGGACATAAAGTCAGGAAGACCTAAATTCGAATCTGACTGAAGACTTGTACTAGCTGTGTTATTGTGGGCAAGTCACTTAACCTCTCTCAGCCTCAGTTTCCTTAACTGTAAAAATGGGGATAATAATAGCACCTACCTCAGGGTTGTTGTGAGAACCAAAATATATTTATAAAAGCACTTTTCACAATGCCTGGCACTTAATTACCATATAAATACTACCTATTATTATTTTGTTATTATTATTATTATTTTTTGCAGGGGGAAAGGCATGGCAATTGGGGTTAAGTAACTTGCCCAAGGTCACACAACTAGTAAGCATGTCAAGTGTCTGAGGCCGAATTTGAACTCAGCTCCTCCTGACTCCAGGGCTGGTACTATCTACTCACTGTGTCACCTAGCTGTCCCATATTATTTTTATTTCTATTAAACCACAGTGGCAGATTACTTTCCCTATAGAGAAGGCTTCCTATCCCAGCTGAATATCAGCAAATTGCAGCAGAAAACACTAGGTGCTTAGTCCTCAGCAGAAAGGAATTCATTGTTGAAACCAACAGAGGGGAATATGAAGATAACAAAACAATCCTGGGCTGCAACATGAAAAAAAGGATGAGTTGCCTCAATTTCACATGTTCCTGGCAATTGTGTTTCCTACATATATGCACCTCCATGTGTATTCCATGGTCACGTGTACCCCTCCAAGCTTGTTCCTTGCTCATGTATATTCCTTCCGTATGTCCCCTCTTCCACTGTTAGCATGGTAGCCAATGGGAGAGTGTGCCACTGTATGCACGAGGGACCTTTCTTATCAATTATTTCAGCATATTATCAGAATAAATGTCTTTTTCTTTAAACTAGTTGCCATTTGTTTAGCTTGGTAGAGCAAGCACATAACACAGTTCATGCTGTGGTTTTGAGAGGATGCTGATTCACAAAATTCCCCAAGTCCAGGGTAGCTTTATGGAATCTATATGTGGAGGTGTTCACAGGTACTACATATACAAAAATTTAATAAATTAATAGTAAAGCTATTCACAAATAAGTCATTATTATTGAATTATGACTGCACAAAGCATGAATAAATGAATAAAATAATGAGTAAACAAAGCAAGAGGTTGGGACCCAAAGTTTTGATGTATGTGTATTTTTCACAAGATCTAGATTTCCCAATGAAACCATGTACATACAGTCTCTTCTGATATACGTATGTGTACGTAAACATAAAAGTTGAACATATATGAATATTCATGTAATTTGCAGTCTTAAAAATAGAAGAAGAAAATCTACTCTAGCCTTGGCCTTTTGTAGAATTCTCAAAGTTGTTAAGCCCAATGTTTTGCCTTCAGAGAGATCCTCTCAGGACGTTCATTTGAGGATAGTTCCCTGGTCCTTATAACAGACTGGTGTTTCTACTTAACATTTTATCTGAGCTTATATTCACCCACAGTTTGACTTCATGATTTTTCCTTACATAAATGTTCTTTTCTCTCCCTTTCAGGAGCCAAACCGAAAGAAGACTGGACCCAACACTTTTACTGCCTGAATTCTGGCTTCGCCACAAACTCACTAGCTCAACCTTGACCTAGTGTGACCTTGGACAAGTTATTCTACCTGTCTTAGCTAGCTCTTAGTTGGGGGGGGGCGATTTCTATGTAAAATGAGGGTGTTGGTGTCTGTGTGCATATAAGGTCCTTTACAATACATCTTTTCTTGGAATGTGGAATTGGAGCAACCATAATGACAGCAGTAGTAGCTCACTTTTCTTCCAGATTTACAAAGCCCTTTGCTCAGAACAGCACAGTGAGATGGGCAATTACAAATAGAAGGAAACTAGGGCTCAGTGAGGTATGAATGTCTTGCTCATGGAGTCTAGAAAAGGAAGCTGTTCCACAAGGAAGGTCCACAGACCTAAAGGAGACATTGCACCAAAATTCCCTCAGGGAAGGCTTCTATGGAGTCTCCAGCAGAACAAAAACCCTAGCAGCCTATGCAAAGACTAGAAGAGTGCAGTGAATCATAGAAAAATGGTCAGTTGGAGAAGCAGACTTAACAAAAGTCAGACTCCTTATAAGCAAGGAATTTCCAGAAAGGCAGCTGTCGCTATTATCTGAGAGTTAGGAGGCCTGGGTTCTATTTCCTACTCCTAGGGAATCACAAACTCAGCGTGTGTTTCCCCTTTCTGGGATTCAGTTTTCCTCTGCAAAATTAGGAAGTTACCGTATTTCACCACATAATCATCGCACCCTGGTTCATTTGGTTAAGGTTTTTTTTAGTCCAAAAATTGGCTTAAAACCTTTTGTCATGTAATCGTCACATGGTATAATTCTGTTCGTCTGCCACACCACTTCAAATGTGAACAGAGCAGCAATGTATTCACCAATGGCATGTGGATAGGCGTTTATCTCTTGCACATTGTGAGCTGGAAGCCTAGAATTCTCAGCTCGAGAGCACTGACAATATTCAATGTTAATGTATATCCATGAGTGTTCCATGCCTCCTAATCTTACACCAAAGACAGTTTAGTAATAAATGATTTGTAAATGATACCGGCATAAAACCTTTTTTAAAAGCTTCACACAATGGTCACACTCCAATTGTGCAGCAAAAAAATAATAGACTGAATGATTTCCAGGGTCCTTTCCCATTCTAAAATTCTGTAAGTCTAGGCTGGAACAGAGAATAATCACTATATCTAAGTGGATCATTTATCCTCTCGGCTACAGATGGGGAAACTGAGGCGCAAAGAAGCTAACCGGTAGCTTTGCAGCAGTGGGTCTAAAGCAGTAACCCTGGTTTCCAGAAGCCCTAATCCAGAATACTATCCATGAGGCCCATTGGATTGTAAACTCCTTGAGGGCAACGACTGTCTTTTTCCTCTTTTTATATCCCCTGTGCTTAGCACAGTGCCTAGCCCATAGTAGGAACCTAATAAATATTAATTGATTGATTCAGCCCCTAATTCTCCAGCTACAGATACACAGCTTGATTGGGAGGGGAGCTTGGAAGGGGAGGGAAGGGAGGTGGGAGAACACAAGAAGTATATAAAAGCACTTGGCATATGTTTTATCAGCAAGTTACCACTAAATGAAACTTTGATTCATATCTAAAAAAAAGGTCTCCCCCTTGGGGCAGCCATGGTGTCAGAATTTCTCACCATTCATCAATTATCACAACCTGTGAGATTCTCCAGTCAGAAAAGAATTCAGAGGTCATCTCATTCAACCCCTACCTGAATAGGAATCCTTTCTTCAGCCTTTCTGAAAAATGGCCATCCAGACATTATTTGAAGAATTTCGACAATGGACAATCCACTAGCTCCTGAGGCTACATATTTAAGCTTTAGAATAAATTAGACGATCAGGAAGCTTTTCCTTCTGTTGTGGGCTGGGATGCCATGAAGCAGACCAGCTTGTCTTCCTCTCTCTCCCAGGTGGATTAACCTGAAATGCTAGGGGTGAACCTTTAAGGGTGAAGGGTATATATAGAAGGACCATCCAATATATTGAGCTTGGAGGTTCCTCTGACATAAAGGAAATTTCCTGCTAGCTGACTTTCCCTGAGGGCCACCAAGCATCCATTGATGGAAGAAGGCAGAGAGAAGCTGTGCTTACCTGCACTTTGGCTTAATAAAAAGACTGTTTACCTGAACTCTGAATGTTCCAAGTATTCCATTGCTCCAGATAAAGGAATCTTCTCCCTGGACAATTTCTCTCTGTAAGTGCGATTCATTGCTCTTGGTTGTGTTGTCTAGAACCAAGAAAAGTTTAATTCCTCTTCCCACATGGTGGGCCCTCACATATGTGAAGTAGAAAATCGTGCCCTTATATCACTAATCTTCCCACCCCACCTGAGTGTCAGCCTTCTCTGCTGTAGGATCCAAATACCCAGTTTTTTCAACTAATTCTGTAGTCTCTAGTCCTCCTGCCATCCTAATTCCCATCCCATCAGTTTAATCATTATCACCCGTAAACCTAGGCAAGCAAAGACCCTTGCGATGGCCCTGTAGCACAGATACTCCCTACCTCAGGGGATCCCATGCTTTGAAGGACTCCTCTCATCACAGGCCCAAAAATTATTAAGATAAAAATTAAATATGCAGAAAAACAAAATAATTATGAATGCCTTACATAATCAAGCAACTATTACTAGATATTGCTACGTTTGTATGAAATACGTATGACATGGGAACTTTGCTGTCTAGGAACGCTGGAAACCCTGAAATGCAAGGGTAAAAGGGCATGGGTCTGCTTTGCAAGAATTTGACCACTCAAGCCTTCTTTCAGTCAGAGACAAGGTTTATTGTGATACCAATACAAGGTTGCCAGATTTTAAGAATCTGCGCCATTTAATGGGGGCAAGATGGACACTTATACAGAAAGACTGTGGGAATATCTGGATGGGATCTAGGAGTGGCAAGTAGCCTGGGGTGGGGCCAGGTGCAGATAATGAGGGGCACAATGAAAGGGCAATTAAAAGAATTATTGACTGGGAAGGGCTGGGTACCTCAGACAAATACCAGAGGTCTGGTTTCAGGGGCTTTGGGGTCTAGGTCTCAAAGACTGGGTCTTTTCCTTTTCCTTTTCCTGTTAAGTGTCCACAAATCCCTATCATTCCCTCCTCAAACAAATGGGATGCAAAATCTTTTGGGGGAAGGGGCGAAGGTCTTGGCTTCTGAAATTAATCCCTTCTGGGAAGGGGCTGTAACAACTGTAGCATCTTTAGTCATGACTAGTACCACATTATATATATTGTTTCCAGTAAATGACTCTTGATTCAAACAAAGGCAAGACTCATCAAAGGCACTTGATTGCCTCAGTGCTGCAAAATCAAAACACAACAAAAAGTCCCACTTTGCTTGCCATTACAGGGGCATAGAGTTGTCCCTGCCTCGAGGGGGATACCAGAGAGGAGGTTGACTGGAACTGAGCATAGGCTGCATCCAGGGGATGCTGGGGGTAACATGGAGTGGCACCCACTGTTTGCTACCACCTGTAGGTGAATGGCCTGTTGAATGGAAGACATGAAACTGACAAGCAAGTCTGGCAAGCTAGTTAGAAGTAAAAATGATGTCAGAATGGGGGAAAACAAAGAAAGACAGGACTATCTGATCTTGTTACTTCCCTAAGCTTCCACTAGGATTCCAATTCCTACAGGAGAATCAGATGCTATTGAGAAGTAATAACACTTTTGCAGATAGAAATTCCTCCCACCTTGGTTTCAATAGTTATACAAATGAATTTGCCAGAGACTGACTTTTACTACAATTATAAGAAAAGACTTGGGAGGACACTTAAGTAATGACTAGGCCAAATAGGTTACCTCCCTCAACCTCAAATAGGTTACCCCTGCACTGAAATTCTCTTTTCCCAAAACAAGCTGAAGATGTTTATGATTTGATTTTAGTAATTTGGGTTATGGAATGACTACACATTCAGGTTAAAACAGCAAGATCTTACACACTTGGAATGTGCTTATATCTTTCACTGACCATTTGTTCTAATTATAGAAATTTGCTATAAAAGGATAAAGCAGGGACAAGATTTATACCAAGTATGACAAGAAAAAAACATCCTTAGAATTCAGATAATTCAGTTTTCCAATGATGCTCATTGGAAATCATAATCAGACTCAGGAATAGCCAGACAGGTAACATTCCTTTTCAAAGGAACACAATGGGGAAACTGAGTCAGGAGGCTCCCATTTTAGACTGAGGTTAAAATTGTCCTCTCAGCCTTTCCAGATTCTGACTTCCCATCTATATCACATTCTCTCTGAGTAGCTTGTGGCACATCTCTCAGATGGTGGATTATTGACTATTGATTACTGATGGATTTTTATGATCCATCAGACAACTCAAAATAAAATCAGTTATTGTCACATGAGCTTTTACCTCTAACAGCAAGTTTCACTGATCACCATCACTTATGGAAAAAATTTCCAGGATTTACATCTCAAATTTAAAATTGTCCTGGTGTAAAAGCCAGTCAATAGAAATCATTTCTAAATACTTGCAAATTCTCATCAAGTCAAGTTCATTCTTTAGGAACTCCATAACCAAACAAGCTTTTCAGGAAGTTTACAAAATAAAGGGGCTTCCTATTCACCCCATCTACCCTTAGAGCTGCTGTGGGCTGTGCCTTCACACACATACACAAACACACATACATTTTAGCTGTAATCGAATTATGAAAGGTTGCTTGACATAAGTGACACAAAAGTTTACCAATTTGAAACTTGCAACACACCAATCAGGTTGAGTTGAGTACATTTCCACCTTTAGAGAGAGAATCAGCAGGTCCTGATTAACATGTTAAAACTGCAACTTTAAAAGAGCAAGCTTACCAAGTTTGGAGGCTGGCTGGCTTTTTACCCTGTACTGCCTTCATGAGATGATTTTCTTTTCTCTCCATAGTTGCTGCGGAATGGGGGTGAGCAGAATTCGAAGAACCTGGGTGATACTTTCAGGCTTTTTGGGTGGGCTACAGGGTGCCCAGGGGCCCAGGGCCATTACCAGTAGGAGCCCACACTGAGCTGCTGCCCCTTCCCCCCCTTCCTTTCACCAGGTGGGGGAGGATGAATTTGAAGGTAAGAGAGAAAGAGTGAAACTCTTCTCCTAGTCTGATCTGAGATGAGAGGGGTTAACAGAAAAACCTAGGGCTGTTTGCCATCCCTACACTGAGATACATTCTTGAATCAAGGAAAGGGAATGACCAGGTTTGTAAGGAGGTATTTCAAAACTCCTTAATGATCAATCACACAACCTCCAGAATCTACTAAGATGTTTTTAGCTGTTCTAACTTTTCACTGTAGTCTTAGCCTGGTCAGAGCCTGGACTACAGGGAGAAGAATTATAAGAATTGTTCTTGGTCCTGTAGATCATATTGAGGATAGGCACAAAGCTTTCTTTTCAAGGTCTTGGAGACTGATTTTTTCCAGTTCTAACCTAGATGCAAATCTCAGGGAAGTCCTGCTGAGTCCAGGTGCAAGAATCTGGTGGCCATGAGGCTGGAAGAGAAGGGTCATCCTGCAGGCACAGGTATGGGATTGGGGAGGCTTTCCATGAAGGAGGATCCAAGGGATATAGATGGAAATAAGCCTCAGGAAACCAAAAAGTACCTGGTTTTCCCAATTCCCTAGCATATGAGAGAATTGAACATATGCTTTGTAAGAAAGGTGAATTTTAGTGTAGGTAAGGTAGATGTTAGTGTGTGTAAAGCGGATTTCTGTCATTTCTTAGAGTTTGTTTCCCGGGATCCATGGCCATAACAACCTCAGTTTCCCAGGATCCATGGCCATATCAATCTCTGTTTCCCAGGTATTAGATGTGAGTTCCCAGGCTCATGGATCAAAACATCTCCACCATGCTTGCACAGTATTATATAAGGATAAATAATATAAACATGTGTGCTGAAACTGTAAACATCCACTGTGACTGTGCAGTGAGATATAGGAATGAGGTGATGTAAACTTGTGAGGTTATTGCTGGCACTATGCCTTCTTTGTCTGATACCCTATAAAACAGGTGGTCAGTGGTCAGTGAGTTGGGGAATCTTTATGGTTAAATGCACAAGCTGGGATGCTGTGCACCTTCATCAGGCCCCACCAAGGATCAGGAGCGGGGAATCTGCGTTTGCCTCAACTGGCCCCCATTGAGGCTTGAGGGGATTTAGGGGAACCCTGTAGAGTTGAATGTCTCGACTGGCCCCATCAAGACGTAAGGGTAATTGCCCCCCCTTCTTGCCGGCCCCTGCAAGAAGGGTGATTAGGAAATACTGTAGGAGTTTATAGTGCTTCCATTATCATCAATACTGTTAGAGAAAACTAGACTAGAATAAAGCTTATTATTAACCCCTTTGAAGCTGTCTTTCCTGTCTGACCTAATCAAGAGCGAACCTGTTAGAGACCCGAGTCCAAACCTCCAGTGTCTCCTTTGCATTATCTGTCTAACATGCTTCCAGATAGGGAATCTGTCCCCAATGTGGCAGAAGGTGTGCCCAGGTCCATGGCCTCCAACTCAACTGCTGGATGGAGAGCCTGAGAGCATCAGGCCCAAAAAGTACCTCCAAGCCTTCCTAGGTGCTTGGAGAGCTATCCTAACTGCAGAAGGAGAAAGGGATAGAGAGAGAGAGAAGGCTTAGATACCTTCCATTCTTGGCTGGAGAAGGGCTTGAGATTAGGAAGTTTCCCAATCAGGGAGCCATATGTTATGGTCTAAGAGGGCTGGGAACCCTGAAATGCAAGGGTAAAAGGGCACAGGTCTGCCTTGAAAGAACTTGACCACTCAAACCTTTTTTCAGTCAGAGACAAGATTTATTAAAACACTCATTGTTAATCTTTCCAGTTTGAAGTGATCCTCTATCATTTTTTTTTGGCAAAAATCTCATGTCATTTAAAAAATTTGTGATTATCATTTTTCCATTGATGTTTGCTTTGAAATGTATAATAAATGCGTGGAAGCAAAGTTCCCCACCCTTCTTTTCCTTTTAGGAATATTAAATATTAAACAATTAAAGCATTAATAAAATAATTAAATATTCCTTTCAGGAATTAAATAATAAATATTAGATATTCCTTTTAGGAATATTAAAAAAGCACTTTTACAGTATCCTTTTCTGAAGCTTTTGGACTAATCTTAAAGAGAAACACTTTTCATTCTTTATCAATTCCAAAACAATTTCTTGCTCTTCTCTCTCTCTCAGATCAGCCCATTACAGATTCCTTCCATGAAGTAATTAGGACCATGACCAGGACATGGACTAGGGCTCAAGGGGCCCTTGACTGATCCACCTAAGTAAGTGAGTCTTTCCAGTTCCCTAAAGTTATTGGGATAATCATCCACCTAAGATAAGGAAGAAGTTTGGGGGGTCTTTGAGAGGAGTCGACAGAGAGATTGAATTGTTTTAGGAAAATGATTCTTTAAGATTAAGTAACTAATGTTCTAGAATAATGAAGCCAAATGTCAACTTTTACCATAACTACGTTTTATCATTTTGTGAAATTTTCCTTGTTCAAGATTCTTATAAATGTACTTGAAAATGTCTCGATAGACATTTACAACAGCATGAGGGAACTGTCAATTTGGACATTTCCCTCTCAAGCAGAAACACGCTTGAATTTAGAATAATGACAAATTCATGATACTATTTCTGTGATAGGTTTGCTCCTACATTACAGTATTAATATTCCTTCTTTAACAAGTGGAATGTTGTATATATATATACAGAACAAAGTTAGTATAAAACAAAAGGAATTGAAAGCATTTAAAAACATCTTATATAATAGGCTCAGTGGGTACAAAAGATATATTCAGTGTTGTATTATTATGTACTGTGTTACAGATGGAAAACAATCTCATTATCATTATTAACACAGTAACAACTATACTCTGTTCTAAGTTATGAGCAGGCAGGAGATTTACTATGTGAAGTGGAATCTCTTGGGATTGTAAATTTGGTTTATAATCTGTGCTTTCACTTTGATCGTAGTAAAAGTGTCTATGCTAATACTTTGACGATTCACAAACAGCCCCTCCAGTGTTTTCTACCTAACATCTCCAAGTATTACATCAGTTTTAGTAGTGGTACATTGCTGGGAAGATTTGGAAAGGTCCTCTGAAGAAAGTATTTACCCAACTCATTTCTCCATTATTTTGCTTGTCTAACAGACAGGCGATCCTCCTGACCATTAGAAAACAGGTCTGGCTATTATACTCCTTGAACAATATGAAATTATGATTTATGAATTCATTTAAAAAATATTTTCTCAGCTTTTATTGAGAGTTTATTTCAACATGCCTCATGAGAGGTACCAGTAACATTTAGACCAGATCTCGTAGAAAATTTTTTTGCTGTTAGAGCCATGTTCCAATTTCCCTCTTTTTAGTAAGATGCCTCTGACCAGCGAATGCCTTATGATATGTTTCAGGTTCTCTCTACATCCCTAAGCCCCTGTAATATCAATTAAGTTGGTGTATCCTAGAGCACAAGGGGTGGAGTGTAACTGGAATGGCCTTTGTTTTCTTTGAGTGACTCAGCTTACCTCATTGAGCCTCTGGATACCGTGGCTTGCTCTCCCAGGGCAGGAAGTCCAGCGACCATACCAGGAATCGATTTCCTGTGTGATGAGTCATGGGGCTGGCTGAGGGGAGGTGTTAGCTCCAGAACCCAGTCTACGCTAGGGGGAGGGGCCAAGTCAAGAACCAATCGGCCCTGGTCATTCAGGCGCGGCACATGATGATGTCAAAAACTCTATAAGAGGGGAGAGGACAGCTTGAAGCCCTCTCTCTTTCCTTTTCTGGTTGGTGTGGGAAGCAGCGGCAAGCAAGTGTGACTCTGGGCCAGTCCTTGCTCTCGGGCTGAGCCCAGATGTTGGTAACTATGAATTGTATTGGGTCTGTCTGTTGATATTTGTAATTTGTTTGTATTTTGGTTTTGAGGTTTGGGGTGCTGGTTTGTTTTTCCCCTGAACTAAATGAATGTTTTGAACCTCAGGGTGCTGGTTTTTTCCCCTGAAGTAAGTCAATGAATCTGTATTTGGTCTGTCTCTTGATGCTTGTCTGTATGCTCCCCTGAACTAACTGAATGCTAACTGAATGCTGGCGTTTTCCCCTGAACTAAATGATTGTTGTCTGTATGCTAAGTGAATGCTGGATTAAAGTAAGCTGGTCAACCCCTTCACCGTGCTTTCCTTGTTTAAGCAGATAAAAAAAACCTGTGCTTTCCTGGCATCCCGGCAGCCTCCTGGGTCCCAGCAGCCCCCTGGCTGCCGGCTGTGGGGGAGGGATCTTACGCCCCCACCGAAGCTGCTAGCTGGGTTGTTAAAACAGTTGGGTGTCTTTGATTGAGGCTTATTAGGGGCTAAGCCCCAGGTGGGTCCTAAGGGGAGTTGCTAAGACCAGAGCCAATAGTAAGAGCTTAAGTTCTGGTCAAGAGTGCATAAACAGAGAGAAAAGAGCTATTTGCGTAGGGCTGTCACTTTTGATGGTGTGCTGATGTGGAGACGCTGGGTAGCTATAGTTAAGCGCCCTCCAGCTTGTAAACCTGGATGTTCGGACTTTAAACTTTGGTAACTATGAATTGGGCTTTGAATCAGAGGAGGTCTATCTGTTGATGTTTGTAATTTGTTTGTATTTGCTCTGAAGTTCAGGGTGCTGGCTTTTCCCCCTGAGCTGAGTGAATGATATTTGTATGTTGGATTAAAGTAAGATTGTTAATCCCTTAATGTTGCTTTCCTTAGTAAAGCAGATCAAAAAAACCTGGGCTTGCAATGTTCTGTGTGCTGGTTGTTGTTGGTTTTACACAGCCACAGTAGCTGCTAGCAGATTGTTGAAACAGCCCCTAGTGGTGAAAGTATAGAGACAGAGTAACCTTTTTTTTAGAAGTTTGCCATTTTCAAATTATGTGGACCAAGGTTTAAGAGAGCCTTTCTACTAAAGTTTGCTAATAAGGGGTATGGATTCCACTAAAATGAATGCAGCAAGCAAACCTCAATCCATGAACTGACTCAAAGATACCTTTGCACATTCTTTTCCTCAAAAGCAGACATTATGAATATAACCACAAGCAAAGGGGGAAAGGATGGAAAACAGAGAAAGAGCATTAGTTTATTTAAATATTGATTTCTAAGTCCAACAGTACTGTTCAAGTTGCCCTATGAGACAAATTAGAAAGCCTAGAAAGTTCAAACAAGCAACTCACCCCACACCCCCACCATGAAGACCTATTGTAAACATACAGACTGGTACTAAATGTTCTTTTGAATATGTACTTATACTTACTAACAGTGAGGAGGAAGTGAAGTTTTCTCTATACGAAAGCAGATACTGTTACAATTACTACAAAACACTCACACAGATTTGGTATCCCTCTGTCTGCCAGTAGACAACAAAACCCATTTTACAGAACAAATTACAGTATAAGGGAAATGTACCAGGCTTGGTAGATTCAACAACATTCTCGCTGCCCACATTACTCTGAGTCTGCAGGGGCAGTAGAATGACAAAATGAAATGTTATTTTTAAGAACAAAATAGCTAAGATTTTTGCTCAGACTAGAACTAAATGACCGTTGCTCTTTCTGCTGCTCTCAAGCACATTGGAAGCACACTCTTCATAGAAAACACATCCTGAACCATATGACTATTCTTATATTTGCCCCCAAGCAAACACCATCTGGATCTCCAGTTGTCTCGATACCAAACAAATCTCCAACCATCGGATGAGTCGTGGTCAGGCCCTAATGAAATGTGCTATCTATTACAAGTTGTGCCCCAAACACCTCTTTCCTCAGACTCCAGCTGAATAAAAGACTGAACCAATAATAGAAAGAATGCCCATTAACCCAACTGGAGAAGTCCATCCCAGTTATGGCTAACCACCATGTCCTTGCGAGGCCATCAGCCATTAACCATGTATCATATTGCAAAGGAACCCACACACCCTTGGAACTAGCCACCTCTGCCTCTTTTCCTACCTACCTGTACTCCATCTAGAATAAGGATAAAGAAACCAAAACCAGACACACATATCTGCCTATACCATATCTGAGACCTTCTACTCCTATATTACATGGAAACTGGAGATACACATTAGAGCCTCTTTCTCAGATTCTCTAACTTTGGAAGCTTATCATAAGTCCCCATCTTCATGCAAGAGTTATTTTCCTTTGTGCTTTGGTTTTTCCTTTGTGCCACAGATCTCTAAGTACGTGACCAGAGCACTAGTAATTATTCCAACTCTAGTGGCACCATCCAGTTGCTCTCCCTGACTTCGGCTCCAAGGGATTGAGCTACTGACTCTGTCTTTGTAGTGCTATTTAAGATAAATATAATTGAGTAATGGAAGCTACTGGATTTTCAAAGTAGGGAGTATGGAAGCAAAGAGAGAAGAACCCGGTTTCTTCCTTCTTTTGACATGAGTAATTCCAACTTTAAAATTGGCCTCAATTCCATGAAAAGCAAGAAGCCATGCTTTCCTCTGTTAAACCTGAAAATTTGGTTGAAGGAAACAACAGAGCTAGGTGATAGAAAAATCCATGTTGTTTATTATTTTCCCTTAAAGCACAGCGGAGCTAGCTTACTTGTACGTACAAGGAGTCAGAGTATAAACTCTGGCTAGCTGAACAAAGCAATGAGAAAACTTATATACATTATTTTAGCAGAGCTAGCAAGCCTGTATGACCTCATTTTTATGACCCCCATGTATGTTTAACCATGATACAAGAAGAGGATTTTCCTTAATGGAATAGATTGTAAATACAACAAATTAGATAGTTGACAGAGTGTCAATTGGAATTACTACCCCAGGATCTCTGTGTTTAATTTGCCATTAACATTCCACAACATAGTATATGCCCATAAAATATTAAGATAAGGAAAAGTCACATAATTCAAGATAGTGTCTGGGGTCAAGGTTTTCACCCTTAATGGCCATGGACAGAGCAAGGAATGCTCCATCTGGATTTTGTTGATATAAGATAGAGATATCTCTGAGCTTACTCAGAGAACAAAGAGACTGTTAGGATCAGGCTTTTCTTCTGGTTAAGCAGTTCAGGCCCTGAGTCTTATTGAAATTACAAAAATGATATAAAATAGTATAATATTTTCCACATTTCCTCCTTTTGGTCAAAGGTAAGCTGAAAGCTTCACCTGAAGACCAATTAAGACCAAATGGAAAAACCTCTATCTTCCTCAGGGGTAAAGTTGTAAAAATCCTTATCTAGGTGGATTCAGGTTTTTTTTTCTTCTCTCTCTGTATTTGGACATCCCCAGAGATGCACAGTAATTATAAACTACTTGTAAACAAGCAGGGGGAGCAAGTTGCAAGGGGTATCAGTAGGGAGCATAATGGGGTAACTGGAACACCTAAGTAAAATAAGCTAAAGACACCAAAGGTACAAGTAAACAGTCTTAGGAACGCAAGGGACTCAGAAAGGGAAAGAGCAGTTCTTCGCTCAGGTGCTGGTCCAGGCTCTTGGGAAGGTTGCCTGCGTCTGATGCTGTCCCCTTCAGGCTCTTTGAAACCGGAGGGCAAGGTGTCCTATGGGCTCAGAGGTCCACTCAGGAGCACAGGCAATCATCAGATATGATAGAAGGATCGAGGAGTCCATATCCACAAGTTGGCAGCTGTAGAAGTAGTCAGATCTGACAGGAGCTCACAGAACACATTAGATAACCAAGAAAACTTAAACATGAACCATACAAAGTAATGCAATCATTATTAACAATGTTGAACATCATAAACTTCCTTGTATCCCAGTAACACAGTACATATAGCATCATAAACTTTTAGTCTCTTTGATGGCATTTACAAAATAATCCACAAACCATTCTTAACAAAACTAAAAATGTTTCTGATTTAATTCTAGCAATTAATTGCACAATTTGTATACAAAGTAACTTTAAATCCAAGTTACGTATTTCCAATGTCCATTTAAAGCAACAAATTTTTTTTTCAGATGCCTGATTGTAGTTATCTGATTCCTAGATAGTAAAAGAGAGTTCTGCTTCTCTGGTTCAGATCTAGAAATCCTCAGACAGTTCTAACTTAATATAACTTAATCACTTAAATTTGGCTCTCCTTCTTTTAACTTCAGAGTATTTCAGTTCATATTATCATCTACTGTTTCTAACCTTACCTAAATTTTGTACCTGGTATAAGAGTCCTTTAAAATATAAAGGTCCAACCATAAATTGAATTCATCTTCCTTTTAAAATCATCAGACAGATACTTTAATAAAGGAGATATAATTTCACTTGTACTATCTCATACAATTTTCTTGTACAAAAATCCACATTTAAGATCTTACTACCTAAACACACTTATTAGCTTGAATTTCCATGACTGATAAATTTTGGAGCCAATCATACACATCTGTATATAATTCTTAGAGGAATCAATTTGGTCCTATTGCCTTTTCCTCTCAAAATTTGCTATCCTATTTAATTAGACATTTATCACATTACATCTTTGTCTTGTTACTTTGTCTAATCATTTCCTCCTTTTGGAGGATGTTATCTCTATACTCCTTCTAATCTTTATTTGGTCATGAACATAGGTTAAAATTGTAAGCTATTCATTCCTGCATCCTATTATAATAACTCAGAGATATTCCAATATCCATCTATTTCCTAATAGATTTAGCATTGTGCTTACAAAACTTCTTGATAATTTAAATTTGCTATGAAGAAAAGAGGGACAATTTCATATATCTTAACAGAAGGAAAGAACTTCCTTAGCTCTGTTTGATTCCAGGCATGAGTCATATCTGATAGCCAATCTTACAGTCACCAGGTGCTGAAAGCAGGGCTTAGGAGTAACCAGGTGGGGACTTTCCTTTTCAGAAAGGAAATAGCAGAATTGGGAAATAGAGTCAGGAAGATCCTACCTAGGTTGTGTCCAAGGTCGTCTTCAAGACTTTTTCCCGGGCATAGACATCCACCTTTAAGAATTCTCAGTCTGTAATGCCTGCCATTCCAGTACTGGCTTCATGTGACCTATTCCTGTAATCAGAGCTTAAAACAATATTAAATTGTAGTCCCATAAAATCTTAAATAGCAAATAAATATCCTTCAGATAGGACTGTCCCAAATTTCATTGAGCTAATAATTATCAAATCAAGCTACATAACTTTTCTGTCTTCTAAAATACTTTCTCACACTCTCAACTTAACTTAAACCATTTGAAACTAGTATTCCTTTGGGACAAGAGAGGCTTAGCTAACTTCCATTTGTCCCTAAACTTTCTTATCTGCCTTTCCTATTTTCCCTCAAACTTAATTTACCTTTCCAATCTTTCAAACTTTCAGTCTTCATTTCAGCCATAAGACAAAACAACTCATAAGTTAGTACTTTCATTGTCATAACTGTGTATACTGGAATCCCATTCCAGCTTCTTAAACACACAAAGACACAAAAAAAATTTGTTTTTTGTGATAACTCATTCTAAAAGAAAGGAACACTTATTAAAAAGATCTGCCATCTCATCTCCCCCTGAGGGTAGGTTCTTTTCCATCAGAAGGCAAGCTTCACTAATAAGAACTGTATCCTTAAGACCCACATCCTCCTCGAAACCCAATCTTATCCTAAAAACGCATCACTTTTGCTGACTTTAAAAAGCCAGGTTTTTTTTTTATTTTTTATTTTTTTTATTTTATTTTATTTTTTTTTAGGCTTCTGATCCCTACTGTTCTTTCTTTCAGTAAAAACTCAAATCCCAGTAATTGTTGCCCCTCCCCTTTCCTTCCCTTCTGACAGGTGGGCTAAGGTGAATCTTCTTATCTAAACTAAGGGCGGGGAGGAGTAAGGAATTCAGACTGTCGTTTCCAACCTCCTTACTCAAAAAAAGAACCTTGAATAAGACATTGAATGGGCGCTTCTATAGATAAGCATTAATTCTAATAATTCTAATAAGATTCTCACCCAGAAACTCCGAGAACTCACAATAGGTTTGAACTGCAACCAATTGGCTTACAGGTGGAAATTCAGCAGGCCTTCTAAAATTATACAAAAAGATTTTACAGAACATTTTCCAAAAGTATTTTCCTTAAAGCAAATTAACCCTTAAATACTGGAATTCATTAACTAAGTTGGTGCCAAATGTCCTCATTCTCAAATATTGCCCAGAATTCCTAGATATTACAAAGTTCCTTAGTCGAAAAGTGTTATAATGGGAGGACACTTAATTTCTATAAATTACATA
This sequence comes from Trichosurus vulpecula, assembly GCF_011100635.1. NCBI lineage: Eukaryota > Metazoa > Chordata > Mammalia > Diprotodontia > Phalangeridae > Trichosurus > Trichosurus vulpecula. The sequence goes on along the minus strand of NC_050581.1, from coordinate 95,363 downwards.
CTCAATTAAATTAACCCTATCACAATAACAAAGTTTACCAGGACTTTAAAAAGCTTTTTCCATAAGAGGTCCTCTACACAGAAAACCACACAAGATTGATAAGAATTCATGACTAGATGGTTTCAAAAGTTCTTGTTTCAGTTAAAAACCTCAATTTCTTAATTAACTACAATTCTTAATCTAACAACATCCAGATTATAAGAGAAATTATTCTCTAACAGCACAGGTAATGTGATGTTAACCAATTTGTATATAATAACAAATTTAGAAATAAGTACACCACAAGCAATTATCATGTACTTAAAACTTGAAACAGATTCCAATTAATTACCAATCTAGTGATCATAACTGAGTTGGATAAGCAAATCAAATCTGATTCCTAACCACTAGTGGTAACATTTTAATTTCTAAGGCCCAATAGTCTTAGCATTGTAAAAGATTACCACATTTTTCAATATTGCCGATACATCTGTTTGTCAAATTATACAATTTAGAAATGTACCAGTGCCCTAAACATAATTATGCATTTTAAAACTTGAAACAACCCATTTATCAGTTAGGTGAACATATTACTAAATCTCCTTGCCCAGAGAGTCTTTCATCTCATCATTTGAAACTATAACTTTAAATCACCAGATATATTCTCATAACAGAAAACTTTTTCACACAGAAAGTCTGTTCTCATGGTTAAATATCAGTATTATTAATTATTTACTTGTTATAACCACATATAACAGTTCCAAATTTTATCACATCCCTTTAAAAACCCAATTCACATATATCAAAATCAGATTAAAATTGCTATAATATCATTTCTTAACACACAATGGTCTTCTCAAATTCCACAATCTAAGAGAATTTTGGGAACACAATGCAAGTTTAGAAATATAGAAACAACAATTTTCAGATGACATCTATTGCATTTCCAGATTACCACATATAGAAATTATTCAGCTTATTACTTTTGGTATTTAAAAACCACTTCAAAAGTTAACAATTACATTAAATCAGAGAGAGATAATAATAATGTTGTATCTAACATATACCAGACTTTATGTTAAGCATTTTACAATCATTACCATTTTGATCCCGTAACAACCATCATTATTATTTTCCCTTTACAAATCAGGAAACAGGTCAAACAGAGATTAAAATACAGTTTTGCAATTGGAACAAGAAGTGTAAAGTTACCTAGGGCAGAAGCTAGTATCCCAGTAGTGACAATTCTGGGAGTCAGAAAGTCCAAATCCATCTACCTCACCCTTCCCCCACAACTGCAGAAGTTACTGAGCCTAGGGCGGTTTGCAGCTGCTGGGGACAGAGTGGGCAGAATGCATAGGGCCTGGGTGACATTTCCAAGCTTTGCCAAAAAGGATGGGCTACAAAGGTACCCATGGGCACAGGACTGTCAGAATACTGTCAGTCTGTGAATTTCTGTCCTTCTCCTTTTGCCAGGTGGGGAAAGGTGATTTAAGTTTTCCCTACAGTTCTCCTGCATTATCTTCTCCTAATCTGATCTGGGAGGAGAGAGGAGTTTGTTTTAGCTGCTCTAACTTTTACTGCAGCTCGGTCAGAGACAAGACAATGGTGAAAGATCTCAATGATTGTAACTCAAGTAACTTCACCTAAGTGATCAGCATTGGGAGGGTGTTTTAGCAAGACTGAGCTCCTGGAGGGATTTTACAGTCTCAGGAGTTCTGTCCCAAAATCCAACTAACCAATTTCCAAACTTTTAAGGAATAATCAATCCCAGAATATGCTAAAATGTTTCAGTTCTATTTTTTTCTTCAAGTTCGGCTGGCCAGGCCAAACATTGAAAAAGGAAATAGAGTCTCTGTTTCCCTAACTGCAGCCTTAGAATTCTCTGGCTACCTGCGTTTCAGATTTTACACGGTATAGACATTTCACAGCACACGCTCTCACACAGACAGTTAACAGACAATTAACAAAACAAATACAGAACAATACAGACTGAGCTCAGAGTTCAAACAACAGAGAATTAGAAGCTTTCATGAGTTAGCTATTAGCACCCCTATGGTCTTTGGGGAAGCCTTGGCATTCCTGATTTTTCTGACTCTCCATATCCTATCCCTTAGGAAGGGAAAATGGGAAATGGAGGAGGACTAGGACAGGTAAAGGAAGGCGAGGAGTAAGGATAAAATGCATTTATCCTCCCCATAATCACAGCCTTCAAGGGAAGGAAGCAGGAATAGGGCAGAAGGCAAAAACAGAGCCCTTAAGGGAAAGGGGGAAAGGGTGGGGAGGGAGGAGAGAGAGGAGGCAACGGTAGCAGAACAGAGTTACCTTCCTCAGGATCAGAGCCCTTCCTGGGAGGCGGAAGGGGAGGGAAAAAGCAAAGCACAGTTTTTCTCCCCAGGACCAGAGCCTCCAAAGGAAGGAAGGAAGGGAGTGGAGGAACGGTTGGACTTCTAATTCTAGTTTTTGACTGATCCATAGTTAATTTTCTAGATCAATTAGTGTTTCCAGGGGATCTATGTGCATTTGACCACAGATTTGATCCCTGCCCCCAGAGCTAGCTTAAAGGGAATTTTCAGACTTCAACCAATTTTGTGGGAGTTCTTTTTGGAAGCTGGGAAGACAGACAACTTATCCCACCTTGTCAAGGCCAAAATTCCAGGAAAAATTAATCCTATGGCGCCCAAAAGCGTTGGCAAGGTTGGGCTGCTTGTCCCGTTTCCATCATTTCCATCCGAGTCACGGCACCATAACTGTTAAACCTGAAAATTTGGTTGAAGGAAACAACAGAGCTAGGTGATAGAAAAATCCATGTTGTTTATTATTTTCCCTTAAAGCACAGCGGAGCTAGCTTACTTGTACGTACAAGGAGTCAGAGTATAAACTCTGGCTAGCTGAACAAAGCAATGAGAAAACTTATATACATTATTTTAGCAGAGCTAGCAAGCCTGTATGACCTCATTTTTATGACCCCCATGTATGTTTAACCATGATACAAGAAGAGGATTTTCCTTAATGGAATAGATTGTAAATACAACAAATTAGATAGTTGACAGAGTGTCAATTGGAATTACTACCCCAGGATCTCTGTGTTTAATTTGCCATTAACATTCCACAACATAGTATATGCCCATAAAATATTAAGATAAGGAAAAGTCACATAATTCAAGATAGTGTCTGGGGTCAAGGTTTTCACCCTTAATGGCCATGGACAGAGCAAGGAATGCTCCATCTGGATTTTGTTGATATAAGATAGAGATATCTCTGAGCTTACTCAGAGAACAAAGAGACTGTTAGGATCAGGCTTTTCTTCTGGTTAAGCAGTTCAGGCCCTGAGTCTTATTGAAATTACAAAAATGATATAAAATAGTATAATATTTTCCACACCTCTTTGTTTTTGTTCTTTAAAACACTTCTCATCCAGGTCCTTGCTACTAGGCAGATGATCTATACAGTCTTTTTTTTTCTTAGGCCAAACAATAATAAAATCCTGCATCAGAACCAGGAGAACATTGTATATAGTAACAGCCACAGTGTGTGAGGACTGATTTTGATAGACTTAGCCCTTCTCAGCAATGCAAGGACCTAAAACTTTTCTAAAGGACTCATGGTTTCTCTTTCCCATGGTTTCTCCCATTTGTTATAATTCTTCTATGCAACATGACTAATGTGAAAATGTGTTTAATAGGAATATATGTGTAGAGCCCATATCAGATTGCATATTGTCTTGGGGAGGGAGGGGGGAAGAAGGGGGAGAAAATTTAAAACTTATGGAAGTAAATGTTGAAAAGTGAAAATAAATAAATTAAATATAAAAAAGAGAAAAAATAAAATAAAATTCTGCATCAAGGTTGAAATCCAATATAAGCCTACCCACAAGGCTAAAAATGCAGGTGGAAACCAGCTACTTCCTTAGGGTACAAAAGTCTCCTTCAGTTTCTACAAGAGAAGGGGCTGCTTTCTAAAAGGACAGAGCTATGCATATTGGTAGAATTTTCTGTATTCTTAAATAAAGTCTCTAATGATCTTGCTAAAAATTGCAAGATGTGGTTTTTGCCACAACATAAAGCTTAAAAGGACCTCAGAGGTCATCAATCCAGCCTTCTCTTTAGGTCTAGGGAGAGTCCAGGGATTTGCCTAAGGTCACACAAGTGATAAGCCTTAGAGATGGAATTTGAGCCCACCTTATTCTAAGGTGGAAAGTCTTTCCATTGTACCATGAAATAGAAGGATCATAAATTTTTATGAGGATGTCAGGTGGGGGTGAGTGGTTTTCCAGGAGTGGGGAAACCCTAGGACAACCATTGCTGAGTAATGAAGAGAAAGTGTGAGAATGACAGGAAGTCAAAGGCGGGAAGATGAGGTAGAGGGGAGAGATCAGGAAGCAGGACAAGAGGTAGGAGAAGAAGGCTAAGAATTGGGAAGGTTGGAATGGGAGACAGGTGAGGGGCAAAGGTAGAGGAAAAAAGCAGAAAGTAGAAAAAAGAGGGAGGGAGGAGAGGAGGAGGGATAGAGAGAAGGGCAGTGGAGGGAGAAAAGGAGATAGAAAAAGGGAAGAAAGATAGAGTAAGGAAAGGAGGAAAAGAGAAGAGAGAGACAGAAGAAAGAAGAGGAAGAGAGCCAGAGAAAACAAAAGGGGAAAGAGAAAAAGTGTAAGGAAAGGGGGAGAAATCCAAAAGAAAGGAGGAGAGGTTTGGAGGGAGAGAGGCGAGGCATGTCAGTGAAGGGTATAAGGAAATGGAGGAGGGAGACAGGGAGAATCAAAAGAGGAGGGAGGAGGAAGAAAAGAGGGAGGAAGGAGAAAGGGAAATAGAACAAAGAGGCAGGGGAGGGAGACAGTGCTGAGAGGTAAGTACTGGCAGAGGAAGTGGAGGGAGGAGCAGTGAAGACAAACATTGCCAATTTCACATCTTGACTGGGGACTTGGGAAAAGGGGAACATCAATGCTGAAGAAGATGGAGAAAAAGTTCTTGGCCATTTGGTGGGTTTTACTTTCTTGGGGTCTCCTGGTGGGTGGGGCAACGCATTGAGTCACCGCCAACAAACACAAGCCTAGGTTAGTTCGGGCAGATTAGAAATTTGCAGAGCAGAGCTTTTCACCATTTGCACTTTCAAAATACTGTTTACTGAGATTGTGACTTTGATTAGTGCTTAACTGTCAGAAATACTTGTAGGCTCAGATAAACATCTTCAAATTAGATTTTCTTTTTCTCTAAATAAGGAGAGGTGGTGTGGGGCAATGCAAAGGGTACAGGCCTCTGCTTTTAATTGCAATGTGTTGTCAAGCAATTCATTTCATCTTTCTGGTCTTCAGTTTCAGTGAGTTTCAGTCAACGATTTCTGTCACTCACCAGATCCACCAATTCTTTGCCCTGAGTTAGGAGATTATGTGCAGACCAACTGGCAAGCCTACACTGAGATGTTTGGGCATTAGACATTGCATAGGAAGCCAAGATAGAGAAGTCTAAATAAAGAGAGTGACGGTCAACAAGATAAGGGAGGGGAAGGAGCATTTTTAAGCACCTATTGTTGAGGTCTTGGGGTGCTGGGAATCCTGGAATTCAAGAGCAAATGACATGGGTCCTGCTAGAATGAATTTGACCCAAGCCTTGTTTTAGTCAGAGACAGGGTTTATTAAAACATCGGTTGGGGTGGGAGAGATTTTAAGAATCCATGCTATTGGCCAGACTCTTAAGGAGTCTGAGCACTTTAATGGAGGCAAGATAGACCTTTTATACAGAAGACTATGAGAAGACCTGGATGTGATCTAGGAGTGACCAAGTAGTCTGGAAACAGAGAAGGGGTCTAGATGGAGTTAAGAAGTGGTGGTCTAGGGTGGGACCAGGTGCAGACAATGAGAGCTGCAATGAAAGGGCAGTCAAAAGGATTAGCTGAGAAGGGCTGGGTATCCCAGGGGAATGCCAGGGACCTGGGCCATGTGGGAAAGTCCAGAGCCTTTTTGTGGTCCATCATCAGTGACCCATCACCCACTATAAGGCAGGCAGTGTGCTAAGTGCTTTACAAATATCTCATTTGATAATCACAACAACCCTGAGAGGCAGATGTGATTATTATCCCCATGTTACAATTGAGGAAACTGAGGCAGCAGACTATTTCTTACTGTTTTGTGTTCTTACAAGGTTATGTGACTTGCCCAAGGTCACACAGACAAGACGTGTCCGAGACTGGATTTGAACTCAGATGTTTCTGACTCTAGGCACAGCACTCTATCCAAAGCAATCAGCCTATTAGCCAAGCCACAGAATAATGCAGAAAGTCTGCTTAGTAACATTAAGAGGAGATGAAATAGGAGGCAAGTAAGTGCCTCCTCTCTCCTTGAGGAAGGAGAAAAGTGGAGTGCTGTGGAAACAGCCCTGAACCAGCAGTCCTAGGATTTTACAGCTGGGAGAAATTTTGAGACCATCTTATCTAACCCCCTAATTTTATAGATGAGAAACTGAAGCCCGGAGAGACAAGGTCACTTGTCCAAAGTCACACAGGGGGCAGAATTTTGGTTCAAATTCTAAGGGCTTCAGACTCTAAATCTGGTGTTCTTTCCCTTACACCTTTTTCAAATCCTGCTTCTGCCATTAACTTGCTATGGGAGCTTATACGAATTATTTAATTCTTCTCTGTCTCATGTGTAAAATTGGGATCATACTGATCACCCTTGCCTCTCCTCAACAAGAACACTGGGTTTGCATGGTCTGACTGATCCTGGGGGGCCTTTAGCCCAGAGAGGTTATTGTGTCTACTTGGTGCTACTGGAATGTTCCAGGAAAATTTCTAAAACAAAGCTCAAGTATGACTAATGTGTAGGGTTTCTCCCGTGTGATAAAGTTCCCCCAATTGGAAAAGTATTCAATGTGGCCATTGAGTTATTGGTTATGGGATAGCTTTTTATGTTCTTCATTACAGAAAATAAATTAAATGTAAAGGACTCACAGGTCCACATGAATACTCAAATAGTCTTTTACACTCATTAGACTCACTGAGAAGGTAAAGACTCTTTATGGGATGACTGAACAAACATTTCCTATTCAGACTGGACCTACACCATCCAAACAATTCAGCTCAATGTCATATGAACAGTTGGCAAGGTCTATATCTGAGGGCTCTTTATAGCATGGCTTTAGCACCTGCAAGATGCTCTTGCTAGGGGGTTCTTTTCTCTACCAAGAAGCTTGCTGTCAGCCCTCTCAGCCCTTGATGGCTAAGTCAGCAATTCCCAAATTCCAGGAACTTCTCAACTCCAGGTTAACCCACCAGGTAGTCCCTAAGGCTGAAAATGCCATTCTCAGTCTAGTATAGGCGCTAGAGCTATTGCCTAAACCCCCAACCCCCACTAGAAGGCTGGACCCCTAGAGGACAGCTACTATATCTCTCATTCCAGGCTCTAGGAATAATCCAGAGTATAGGAAAGCAGTCTTTATAATGCTATAGCTCAGAAAGCCTCAATGGTGTGCTTCCCACTATGATCATCAGTTGATGTCCAATCCACTGATCCAAAACAATCCCAAAAGACTCATGATGGAAAATGCTATCCATATCCAGAAAAAGAGCTGATGGAGTCTGAACTCAGATCAAAGCATACCATTTTCATGTTCTTTATTTTTTCATGTTTTTTTTTTCCTTTTGCCAATTGTAATTGTTTCGCAAACCATTTTTTCTTTCACAACATGACTAATATGGAAATACGTTTTACATGATTGTGCATATATAACCTATATCAAATTGCTCACCATCTTAGGGAGGAAGAAGGGAAGAAAGGGAGGGAGAAAAATTGGAACTCAAAATTTTATTAAAAATAAATGTTAAAATTGTCTTTACATGTAATTGGAAAAAATAAAATACTATATAAAAAAAGATGTTCCCCTAAACAGTGGTATAAACTTTGTAGAGCCTTGAATCTGGCTTCTCTCATCAATTCCAAGTTGTCCTTGGCTCCTGAAGCAAACACTGCCATCCACTGTTCTAGGATGAGAGGACGGAAGTTCAAACTCCTCTCAAACCTTTGACCTTTACAAGGTCTTCTTAGGGGAGTTATGGCTAGAGAAAAGACACAGAAAGAGACCCATGCCCACCCTATTCTCCCCCAAGTGATTTCTCCTTAAGGATTTGGCTTCCACATTAAAGGAGCAGAGGGCATGGAACATGATATTCCAGAAAGTAAAGGAACTTGGATTATAACCAAGAATAACCTACCTAGCAAAACTGAGTATAATCCTTCAAGGGAAAACATGGATATTTAGGAGTTTTGAATTTTCCTGATGAAAAGACCAGAACCAAATAGAAAACTTGACATTCAAACATAAGACTCAAGAGAAGTATAAAAAGGTAAACATGAAAGAGACATCATAAAGTCAAAATCAATAAAGTCAAACTGTTTACATTTCTATATGGGAAGATGATATATAAAACTCCTAAGAACTTTATCATTATTTAGACAGTTAGAAGGAGTCTGCATACAGTATGAGGGAATGGGTATGAGCCAATTATGTTGGGATGATCTAAAAAAAATGGACTGAGAAAAGAGATCGAGAGGTAGAATGGGAAGAATTATCTCACATAAAAGAAGCAAGGAAGAAAGAGCTTTTTATGTGGAGAGGGAAATGGGGGTGGCAGTGACAGGCAGTGCTTGAACCTCACTGTCATCAAAATGGGTTCAACTGGTTTATACCCACTCAGTTGGGTATAGAAATCTATCTTACCCAGCAGAGAAATAGGAGGGGAAGGGAAAAAAGAGAAGGGGATGGGGGGTGGGGGGAGAGATGATAAAAGAGAGGGCTAATTAAGGGAGATAGTGGTCAGAAGCAAAATAGACTTTTGAAGAAGAACAGGATAAAAAGAGAAGGATAAACAGAAGAAAATAGGGTGAAGGGAAATATACGGTTTATAATCATAACTGTGAGCATGAATGGGACAAGCTTCCCTATAAGATGAAAGCAGGTAGCAGACTCAATTAGAAACTAGAATCTAACAATAACTTGTTTACAAGAAACACACTTGAAACAGAAAAACACACACAGAGCTAAAATAAGGGGCTGGAGCAGAATCTATTATGCTATATTATTAGAATAGAATAGCAGAATCAAAAGGCAGGAGTAGCAATCATGATTTCAGACAAAGCAAAAGGAAAAATAGACTTAATTAAAAAAGATATTCAGGGAGGCTACTGTACTGTAGACAATTAAATAATATAAAAAAAGTTGCAGCAAGTTCTTTTGATAAAGGTCTCATTTCTCACATACGTATGGAATTGAGTCAAATTTATAAAAGTAAGAGCCATTTCCCAATTGCTACAGATATGAACAGGCAGTTTTCAGAAGAAGAAATTAAAGCTACATATAGTCATATTAAGAAATGCTCTAAATCACTATTAATTAGAGAAATGCAAGTGAAAACAACTCTGAAAGACCACTTTATACCTATTGAAGATGACAAATGCTGGAGGGGATGAAGGAAAATAGTTACATTAATAAATTATTGATGGAGTTGCAAACTGGTCCAACCATTCTGGAGAACAATAAGGAACCATGACCAAAGAGCTATAAAACTACGCATACCCTTTGACCCGGCAATACCACTTCTAGGTTTATACCACAAAGAGATCAAAGGAAAAGGACCTATTTGAACAAAACTATTTATAGCAGCTCTTTTTGTGTGGCATACAATTGGAAATTGAGGGGATGTCCATCAATTGGGGAATGATATGTGGCATATGATTGTGAGGGATACTATTGTGCCGTAAGAAATGATGAGCAGGATGCTTTCAGAAAAAAGACTCATGTAAACTGGAAAAGCTTACATAAACTGATACTATAAGAAATGATGAGGGAGATGATTTCAGAAAAGCATGACAAGACCTATATGAACTGATGCAAAATGAAATGAGCAGAGCCAGATCATTGTACACAGTAACAGCAATGTCGTAATGATGATTGTGAAAGACTTGGCCACTCTGATCAATACAATGATCTAAGACAATTCCAAAGGACTCATGATGAAAAACATCATTTGCCTCCAGAAAGAGAACAGATGATGAACTCTGAGTGCAAATTAAAGTATGATGTTCTCGATTTTTTTTTGCTTTTTGTATGATATGGATAATATGGAAATATGTTTTGCATGATTTTCACATATATATTCGATATCATATTTCTTGCCTTCTCAGTGGTGGGGGGTGGGGCAGGGAGTGGCGGGAATGAAAGAAAGAATTTGGAACTCAGAAAAAAAAGACTGTCGAAAAAGAGTTAATTAATTTTTTTAAAAAGATAATCCCTGATCTCAAGGAGTTCAGAGTCTGGTGGGAGGAGATAACATGCAAACAACTATGTACAAACAAGACACAGAATAAATTGGAGATCATCAACAGAGAGAAGAAACTAATATTAAGGGGGATCAGGAAAGGCTTCTTGTAGAAAGTGGGAGTTTGGCTGAAACTTGAAGGAAGCCAGGAAAATCAGAAGGCAGAGATTGGGAAGGAGAGAATTCCAGACATGAGAGACAGACAGCAAAAATGCATGGAGACAGAAGATGATTGTCTTATTCAAGGAATAGCAGGAAGGCCATTAACACAGGATCACAGGGTATGTGGGAGTGAAGTGTAAGAAGACCAAAAAGGTAAGAAGGTGACAGGTTATCAGGGGCTTTAAGGGTCAAATAGAGGACTTTATTTTTTATCCCAGAGGCAATATGAAACCACTGGAGTTTATTAAATGAGGGAGAGGGCTGTGTGACATGGTCAGACCTACACTTTAGGAAGAGAAAGAAGAGGTAAGGGAGAGAAAGGAGAGAGAGTTGAGGCAGGGAGACCATTCAGAAAACTATTGCAATAATCTAGGTATGAAGTCACAAGGGCCTGCACCAGAGAAATGGCAAGTGCTTCATAAATACTCATTCCCTTCTCCTCCCCACCCAGAAATCAACCCTAAACTGGCTTCTTTTCAACATCTATCCATTGCTCTCTGGGGCCAGACTGAACAAGTCTAATGACCTCTGACGCATGGAAGCCCCTCTAATATTTGAAAAAACATTCCCTTGAATTCATCAAGGGCAGCTAGCTGTTCTCTTATTGTCTCCTTACTCATCTTTGGTATCAATTCCATACTGGTCATTGTTGTTCTGTCATTTCCTGTGCAAAGCTTATTCTCTTTGACCTTGACCTCGTTCTTAGAGGATAAGTTGGAATGGGGAGAGACTTGAAGCAAGGAGACCAACCAAAAAAGAAAAGTGATAGCCATAGTCCAGGGGAGAGGTGATGAAGGCCTGAATGAGGCCTTGTATAAAGAGAGGGCAACATATGGGAGAGATGTTTTGAAAGTAAAAAGTACAAGATTTGGCAGTGGATTGGATGTGTAGGTATAATGGTAATTTAAATTTGAAGATTTTTCCCACCCATTAATAGGCCCATCCATGTGACTTGCTTATGTCACAGGAAGCCTAAGTCACATGTGGTGGGAGGAGCTTGCTGAATGAGAGGAACTGGAAGGGTGGAGCAGGAAATTCTTAGAGGGGTTAGAGCTGAGGGAGAGAGCAGATGTGTGCTAGCTGTACTGTGAGCGTTGATTGGTGGCAAGGCCCCAGCAGGGGGCAGGGAGGTTATGGGATAGCTTGGCTCCCTGCTGTAATGTTGTATATTAATTTCTTTGCTGCTATGAGGGATTGGACTTATTGGTTTTGGGATCTGGTTCTCTGGTGTCTGAATAAATGGTTTACTTCTCCCTTCTATGTGGAGAATCTCTTGTGTTTCACAATACAGAATTACATAGGTATAACTTACAATTATTGTCTACATACGCTAGGGTGAGAGTGAAGAGTGGAGGATAACGCTTTGGTTTCTGGCCTGGGTGACTGGGAGGTTGGGGGTAGCCTCCAAAGCAATAGGGAAGATTTGAGGGAGAAACAATGAATTCTGTTTTAGACGTGCTTACTGAATATTCAGTTCAAGGTGACAAAGAGGCAGTTGGAGGTGTGATGAGAAATCAGGAGAGAGACCAGGGCTGCGTATATGGATTTAGGAATCATCTACACAGAGATGATCATTGAACCTGTGAGAGCTGATGTGATTACCAAGCGAGACAGTATAAAAAAGAAACAAGAAGGGAGCCTGTGAGAAAGTCTTGGGAGATATCTAGCAATGTGCTGGTAAATGTTTTCAACTGATTCTCCCTCCAAAAGGAGCTCATTAAACCCTTTTAAGTTAAATCTGCTTTATTATCACTTTCTTTACTCTAAACCAGGGGTAGGGAACCTACGGCCTCAAGGCCACATATGGCCCTCTGGGTGTGGCCCTTTGATTGAATCCGAACTTCACAGAACAGATTTGGATTCAGTCAAAGGGCCATACTTGAGGACCCAGAGGACCCAGAGTGGCCTCGAGGCCGCAGGTTCCCCACCCCTGCTCTAGACAATCAACAGAACAAATCAAGCCCTTGTATATAGTGTTTGCTGATATCTGAGATAAAAATACTCACACTAAAAAAAAAAAATTAACTATTGGCCCTTTGGCTGGCTTCAGCACACAACTGGGGAGACCCATGGTTAGCTGATGTGATGCGGATAAAGAGCCAGGAAAGGAGACTGAGAAGGAGCTGTTGGACAGATGTGAAGAGAATCTAGAAAGAGCCAGGTCACAAAAATCTTAAGAGGAGAGGGGAAATCAAACCTGCAGAGAGGTCGAGGAGGTTAAGAACTTATAAGAGGCCGGTAGATTTAGCAATAAAAAGATAGTTGGTCATTTTAGTTGAGTAAGGTTGGAAGTCATCTTGCACAGGGGTTAGAAGAGAGGGAGAGGAGAGGAAGTAGCAACATCAGTTGCAGAGGGCTTTCTTGAGTTCAGCCATAAAGGAGAGGAGAGATATAGGGCAACTTTCAGCAGGGATGGTGGGATCAAATGAAGACTTCTTAAGGATAGAGGAGACATGGGCATATTTGTAGGTAGAGTGAAGGAGCTAGTAGATAGGAAGAGATTAAAGAGTGTGGGGATGATAGTGGGGGCAATCTGTTTGAGGAGTCAGAAGGGAATAGGATTAAGGGCATATGTAAAGGAGTGTGCTTTGACAAGGGAAAGGCCATCTTCTCATCTGAGAGTAAAGTGAAAAAGGAAATAGCAGAGGAGAAGATATCTGAATGATATGAGATGAAAAGAAAAGAGGAAGATCTCAGTGAATAAATAGTCTCAATTTTTTTTTCAGTGAAATATGAAGTCCTCAAACAAGAAGGTGTGGGGAAGAGGTTGCCATGAGAGATGTGAGGAAATATATGGAATAGCTGCTAAAGAGAATAAGACAACGAATTATTTAGGGAAGAACAAAATGTGTGCTTTGCAGCAGTGAGTACCCAAATGAGACTAGAAAACTCGAATTTGTAATGGGTCCAGGCAGCAGTTACATGATTTCTTCTAGCTTGATTCAGCCACACACAGAAAGAAGTGAGAGGCATATGGAAGAAATAATCCAGGGTTGGAGCTTGGCAAGACATGATCAGGAATAGGACAAGGGGTCAAGGGAATCAAGGGAAGATAGGGTAGAGTTGAGTTGGTTGCTTAGGGATCTGAGATAGAGAAGGAAGGAGACTATATAGTCAATACAGTAGTGATAGCCTGGAACAGAAATGAGAATGGAGGTCCCAGTAAGGATGAAGATTAGATCATAAAGGAGAGGGAAGATGAAATAATTAAATGTTATAATGCAGAGGAGGTGCTCATCTGCATAGGCAGAGAAAGTTCTTCACCAGCTGGATGAAATCACAACTTTGGTTTAAAAAAAAAAGCTTAAAAACTCTTTTAGTTTATCTTTGCCTTCCTTTGCCTGTCTCAGCTTATTCTGAGCTTTAACACTATTTTTATTGGACTGTGCTCTCCTCTAATATTCATCCTCTATTACCTAGCACTTATTCTATCTTCTGCTCTATTTTAAAAATATATGTGCATATATATGTATGTATATATTTATGTGTGTATGTCTGTATGTGTGTATACATACATGTTGGGGATGGGAAAGGGGTGGTCCCTGTGCTTCAGTCTCTTTAAACATATCCTATTTTTCCTCCTTACTGGAATTGTTTTCCTTTGTGTTTTCAAACTCATTCTTGAACTCTCATCCCTTCTGGGCTGGCTTCTGTAATAGTAATTAAGGTGGGACTTTTTGCTGTTGACCTTTAATGATTCTAGCCTTTGTTTGTATGGGGCAGATAAAGTGGGATGTTTTTGTATTTCTCAGCACTGAGACAATTGGGAGTCATTGATTTGTATCTGATGTGATATTGGGGGTGAGGATCTTTTCCATGCCCAGCCTGGGTGAGGTTGGAGTCCTCAGGCCCTGAACAGGATATATAAGCACAGAGGTTGGCATTCTCTCTCGGAGCTCTGAGCCACAGCAGGAGTGGCATGTGACTCTGGGCCAGCCGTTGCAATGAGCTCCTCGGCTGAACACTCAGATGTTGATAACTACGAATTGTATTTGGTCTGTAATTCAGGGTGCTGGTGTTTTCCCCTGAACTAAGTAAATGATATTTGTATGCTGGATTAAAGTAAGATTGTTAACCCCTCCATGTTGCTTTCCTTAATAAAGCAGATCAAAAGGACCTGGGCTTGCAGTGTTCTGTGAGCTGGTCGTTGTTGGTTTTGCACCCTCACAGCAGCTGCTAGCCAGATTGCTGAAACAGCTTCCTATAGATTTTTTTTTTTTAGTTCATGGGATCCTATCATTCCCCCTAACCCTTTGAAATCTGCTTTCCCTGAATCAAGGGTTCATGTTAGACTATATCCAGATTTCCTGTCCTCTGTCATTTACTCTAAGGAGGGAGTGATCACTTCTCCTGAGAGTTCCCATAATTTCTATACCACCAACCAGTTCCTCTATTTTTGTGAAAATCAGATCCAGAATACAATTTCTCCTTATTGGTTCCTTCAACTTTATATGATATTTAGTGATAATGAAATTATCACTAAGCTAAGTCAAGAAGTTATTAGCTATTCTAGCTAAGTTATTAGGAGAAATAAAACTTTTTAAATAAAGCAGAAATAAGGAAATAAAGTTCCATCAGATGTCTGGGTAATTAAAGTTCTCCATCATTACTATATCATGCCTCTGAGCCAGGCTGATAATTTTTTTTCAAAACTCATTTATTTCCTCTTTCTGTCCAAGCAAACTATAGTATATTCCAATGACAAGATCGTTTCTGTCCTCCTGGGATTCAGGTAACCAATCATCTGGAAGTAGTCCTAGTCACTGTGGACCAATTAGAGGTACTGCATGTGTCTTCTCAGCAAGAAACTGGGATCTACCTCTCTTACCAAGAGCCTAGGGGATATAGCTATCTCTATGAGAAGGTACTCCTTTCTGACAAATGTACAAGCCTTGTGCCTTCATCCAGTTGGTGAGAGATGCTTATCAAATTAATCAGAAATTCCACTGATCAATCCAATTACCAATCTATGGTATAGAAATGCTATTATTATTACTATCTACACTAAAGAGAGAAGAATAGGGCCTGATAGCAGCAACAAATACATAGGTCAAATACAGGAAGAATTTCCTAATAAAGTTGTACTGGATTCCTTTATTTTAAAAAATTAAATTCTATGCCCCACAGTCTCACTGCTAAACCTCTTTGTGACTCCACTCAAGGCCCTGACTCGCTCCCTCTAGAGTGGGGCCCCTACCAGGCTAAAGTTTTTGAGGTTTTGAAAACTAAAGCAACCACCACTCCAGCATTAGCTTTACCTAATTTAGAAAAACCTTTCACTCAGTATGTTGATGGAAGGAGAGGACAGGCTTTGGGAATCCTAATCCAGTCCTTAGGATCTGACCCCTGTTTTCCAAAACAATTAGATTCTCTGGCTGCTACAGCCATTCCAATTGAGGAAGCTTCTAAGCCTCTAGCAGACCAGCCCCTAGAAGCTCTGACTTGCCAGAGCACCCTGGAAGCAGAGGGCCACCAGTGCCTGGCTAACCACAGGCTCACCAAATATCAAACCTTGCTCTTAGATACCCCCGACCTAATTTGGATGTGCTACACACTCATGAACCCCAAAGCAGTGTGGTACACAGAACAAGTGGTTAGGGGAGCTAGGTATGAAATAGTCATCTTTAATTCCCTCTGGGGAAATTGTCTTTTCTCTATAATCCTATACTGCCTGTTTGCTGCTTGTTTGCTTAACCTCTTGGCCAAGTTTATCTCCTCCAGGCTCCAAGCCATCAACTTCCAGATGACTGCTCAGACCCGGACCCATCCAGGCAGGGACAATTCTACGCCCCTTGCCAGCAGGAAGCAATTTCAGAAGCTGAGACTTTTGTCCCTGACCCCAGAAGAAATTGGGTCCCATTTGTTTGAGGGGGAAATGATGAGGTTTAGACTGTGGGAATCTCCTTGGACCCCAAAAGAATTTGGGTCCCATTTGTTTGAGGAGGGAATGATGAGGGCACAGTCTCTGGGAACCCCTTGAACCCTTGAACTCTCCTTGAATCCTCCCACTTGATCTGGCCTTGGCCTGAGGCTATAACCTTTAGGCCCAAAAGCCTACCTTGCCTAGCCCTCTATTGTCCAGCTGTTTCCCACCCTTAATCCTGTTTCCCATCCTTAATCCTGATCAAAATATCTATACCCTAGCACTCTATTGTCCTGTCATGTAGCTTTCAGCTATTTTCCACCCTAGAGTCCTCATCCCAATCCCTTCAACCTCCTCCTTAGACGACTCCTCAAGTCCCTCCCTAGACCCCTCCTCTGGTCACCCCAGAACACCCACAATCATTGTGTATATAATCTCCATCTTGCCTCCATGAAGGTGGTCAGATTCAATCTAGCTCAGATTGATCTGGCCCGCTTTCCTTACAGGCGGCACAAGGGGTGGGATCTCTTGGGGCAGGCCTATTTGGCTAACTCTTAATAAACTTTGTCTTTTCCCTTGGCTGAGAAAGTTTGAGTCAAATTCTTTTGGTAGGACCCGGTGTGTCAGTACTTTGGGGTGTCGAGCACCCCTTACCCCAAACCCTCTTCAGCAGCAGTAGTAGTAGAGATGGTGGTTGTGATAGTGATGAGGGCACAGTCTCTGGGAACCCCCTTGAATCTGGAATACAGTCTCTGGGAGCCCCCTTGAACTGTCCTTGAATCTTCCAACTAGATCTGGCCTTTCCCTAAGGCCATAAACCTTACATTATCATTAGGCCCCAATCTCTACCTAAACCTTGCCCTCTATTGTTACTTTAGATATGCATGCCTTCAGTTACTTCCCAACCTAGATATTCCTTCAGGAACTTCCTGCCCTTAATCCCATTCTCTTGGTTCCTGGACTCTGACCCCACCTTATCCTCCTTAGACTTCCCCTCAAGACCCTCCCTAAATCCCTCCTCTAGTCACCCCAGACCACCCCTCAATCCCTCCTACAATCTTTGTGTATATAATCTCCATCTTGCCTCCATGAAGGTGCTCAGATTCCATCTAATTCAGTTGGTTGAATCTGACCCGCTTGCGGAAACAGGCATCACAAAGGGGGGGATTTCTTAAGACAGCCCATTATGGTTAATCCTGAATAAACTTTCTCTTTTCCCTTGGCTGAGAAGGCTTGAGTCGAATTCTTTCGGCAGGACCTAGCCTGTTGGTATTTTGTGGTCTCAAGCACCCCTAGAAACCTGTGGTTCCCCTACAATCATCATTTTTTCATAACCTCTTCATTTTATTAGTGGTGGTAGTAATGACTGCTGTGGATAGTTATGATGGTGGTGGTAGTAGTGACAGCAGTGATACCAGTAGCATTGGTAATGATTGATTTGGGGTACCAATGGTGATAACAGTCAGGATAAAAGTGACTGGAATCTATGATGAAAATGACCATTTTGAAGGTGATAATGCTGATGCTAGTAGTTGAGGACGGCAGTTGATGATAGTGGTAGTTGATGTAGGTAGTGATGAACTTGGAGGACCCTACTCAGCCCTACTTACATAGATCTGAACCAAACAAGATCGATGAGCATTTCACTCAAACATGAATCAAATTTGCCTTTCCCCTTTAAATGAGCTAAAGGCCTGGCTCCTCCTTCCCTCAGGGTCATGGTTCCACAAAAATTGATCACCTTCCTTCTCTACTCTGTTGCAAGTTGGAAATTCACCTTATATGACAAGGCATACCTCCTGAAATACCATGTCACAAAAAGCAGTGGGCTTTTTAGTACTACATATACCAACTCACCTCCCTAATGCTGAGGCCAGGGAAAATGAGCCTCTATCTTTGTGCAGTTAGCAAAAGCCTCTTCCCAGATCATGGTCCTCATAGTCTAGTGAGTGGTAGATATTGGCACACGTTTTGGTACATGTGCTAATAGATACTAATCTCTAATCTCACCTCTGAGCAAAACTGGGTGGCTATATGTATTCTGTGTACTTTTCCCAGATCAAGATAAAAGCAGCATTTTGAACTGAAAAAAAAAATGAAGAGATGAACATTTTACTCTAGCTGAAAGGTCAGGGAGGGGCTGGGCTCCCCAGCTTCCATTAAAAGGCCAGATAAATATAACCCTGAAATCTGAGCCAGATAAGAGAAAGCTCCTAGCAGGACACATCTGTTTAAAAGCCGTCTCTCCTCTGAGGCTCAATTTCACTATCTAAAATGAAGAGCTTGGATTACAGCTCCACTCTGACATTCTAAGTTCTATGTTCTAAGGTCTCTTCTAATTCAGACGTTTTATGAGTCTGATCTATTATCTGATCCTTTCAAAGTTTTTCTGATACTATACTCTTTCTAAAACCAAAGTCAAGGCAGATAACTACCCCCATTCTCTTTATTTTTAATATATATTTTATATATATATATATAACCCTAACCCTAACCCTGAGGATGATCTCAGGACTGTACTCTCATTCTGAGTCCTCCATTATACTAGCAATTTTTCCTCTTTAAAATACTTTAAATTACCATTCCATTGTTCTAGGTCTCCTGCCTGGTCTCAAGCCTTTTACTTGAGGAAAACACCATTCCATCAGGCTCCAGTATCCAGCTTTTGGGGCAAGGAAAGAAAATGCCATTCCATCATGTCTTCTGCTTGGGGGAAGGGGAGTAACATTATTCCTTCAGGCCTCTCACTTTGAGCTACCTAAATCCCAGAAAAGGTTCCACCTTGAGGTCAAACCCCTAGGCATGTTGATAACCTACCAGAACTTATTCCTCACTGATTAACAAATTCCCACCTGGTCATACCTTCCTCATTCCAGTGATTCTGAATTCCCTTCTCCACCCCACCCCAACCATCATTAAAACTCTCTTCTCCATCCTTCATGGCCTGACCCTTTATTCCTATTCCCTTTAATCCAAACCTCTCTCTAATGTGCCTCTCCAAAACTACCTACCCCTTCCACTGTGCTCTCTAGAATTCCTGCTCTGTAGGTTACAAACTTGCTTTCATCTTAAATCTTTTTCCTTTCTCATTCTTTTCATCTTCTGGTTCACATTAAGATCTAGCTCCCTCCTGATCATACAGCCTCCCTGGTCTTCTCTTCTAGCACTAATTGTATTTTCCTTTCATTCCACTCCCCTCCCTCATTCATGTGAGTCAAGGTAGGGGAACTGAAATATTAATTGTTCCCCAATGCCACTTCCATATTCTCTCTCTATCACCATCACTCACTCAGTAACTTCCCCTCCTTTGAAGTTCACTCAATCCATATCTTCCCCCCTCCATCAAAATTGTGTTAGTCATTATCCACTTACCCAGAGGAGATTCCCCTTCTTTCCTCAATGAATTCTGTACCTGCCTCACAGACTTTCTCCCCAACTCCTGCCCTCATACTGGGGAACATCAACAGACATTCTGATGCTCCTTCAAACATGCTAACCTTACAGGCAGTATTCGCAGTGTGAAGGTTGGAAGGTGGGGAGAATGCAATTGGATCCAGAATTCGGGATGAGAATATAGTGGATTTAGAAATGTGTGTGTGGGGTGAGAGAGGGAGAGAGAGAGAGAAAGAGAGAGAGAGAGAAAGAGAGAGAGAGAGAGAGAGAGAGAGAGGAGAGAGAGAGAGAGAGAAGAATTGCAATACACTAGACATGGTGAACACCCAATGATATCACCAAAAAATGTATACTCAAGGTCTGCTTGATTTCAGCCAGCATTCTATCTATTGAGCCATCTAAAACAATAATGCTTGTTGACTGACTAAAAATGGACAAAGGAAAAAATATTGACTTTGATTTTCTATGCAAGTTTATTTTCCATTTCCTACAGGAGATCAGTATAAACTTGTCAAAATAAGAGAACCAAAAGAACATTGAAACCATCTCTTTTAAAAAACAAATCATTGGTTTTCTTGCCAAGAAGAGCAATATGGCAGTCAAGGGTGATACCAGTTTAGAATATAAGCTCATTGCAACACATCATGGAAAAAGATTATAAGCAGGGGTGACAACAAAAAGAAGTGGAGGAAAAATGAGTAAACAAGAAGTTTAGCATGAGTCCTAGTAAACCATATCATCTCAAGAGGACTGGTATGAAATGGAAGAACAAGGAATCCAAAAAATATCTGAGAACCTGAGAGCTTGGCTTTTCACTAGTACTGCCTCAGGCTCTGGTTGGAGAACAAAACCACTAGCATGTTCCAGGGTCTAGTTCTTTTTGTTGAGTAGGATCAGGTTAGTGACTATTGACACCACCTAGTGGTTTAAAAAAATGAGAAGGGAACAAATAGGTTTTCAAAAATATATATTTTTTTATAGCAGACCACTTCATAGTCACACAACTAATTGATTCTTTGATAAATACAACCATAAAAATAATTTTTTTTCAATTATTCTCTAATTATCCAGATCAGTTAGGGAACAAAGCAGGGAAAAATATACTCCAGAAAGGTATTCATTTCTCTCATGGAGTGTGGACTGCACAGAATCCAAATGGAAGAAGGATTTCATATTGATGGTGAAGAACTCCAGATGCTCTTATTTACAGATAATATTGTGTTGATATTAAGTCACAGAATACTATAGATCTCCTCAATGAGATTTGTGATCCTTCAAAAGAGATAAACCTAGCAATCTACAAAGGAATTTCCAAATGAGGAAATAATGTCTATTTTCCTTATGTAAGGGGGCCAGCCATTACTACCAACTGCCACCCATAAGGCAGGCAAGCCAGCCTAGATGAAGGAGCAGAATACCCTGAGGGAGAGAGATGAGATGGCATGTGCCAGGCAAGTTAAACTACTGCTACCAACTCAACCACCACTTTCCCTCAGATACTGATGAGGGAGACCAGGACCCTGAAACCAAGAGTCCCAGAAACAGCAGCCACACCCACCCTCCCGGACCATCCACCCTGCTTCTAGCCCAATCCTGGCAATGATCATCCAGGGAACCAGTAATTTAGGAGATGCATGTATAATTGGATTATCATCATCATCATCATCATCATCATCATCATCTTCTTCTTCTTCATCATCTTCTTCATCATCTTCTTCATCTTCTTCTTCTTCTTCTTCTTCTTCTTCTTCTTCTTCTTCTTCTTCTTCTTCTTCTTCTTCTTCTTCTCCTTCTCCTTCTCTTTCTTCTTCCTCTCCCAACTAGTTTATTTTATTTTATTTTTAGTTCCAAATTCTCTCCCTCATCCTCACCTGTAGAGAAGACAAAAAAATAGCCATGTTCAAATAGAAAAACAAGAAAAAGAAAGGAATAGAAGAAAATATGCTTCAGTCTGTAACCTGAGTCCATCAGTTTTCAATCTGTAGGTGGATAGCATATTTCATCATGAGTCCTTGGAACTGTGGTTAATCATTGTGTTAATCAGCGTTATTAAGTCTTTAGCAATGGCAATAACATTAAAGAAAATGTATCACCATCTGCTTTGCTGCTGTAAGGACCATGGGACTTTTCCTTCTGACTTGCAGCTGAAACCTCTATCTCCCCCTTTAGAATATGAATTCCTTGAGAGCAGAGACTCTTTTCTATTTGCATCCTCACCACTCAACAGAATGCTACATAGATAGCATGTCCTTAATAAATGCTGTTTCATTCATTCATTCATAGTCATAGACTATGGCATGCAATTAGATGGGCAACCCCCAGAGATCAAAGAAGGAAGAAAAGTTCTTATAGGCCCCAAAATATTTAAAGCAATTCTTTTTGTGGTAGCAAAGAATTGGAAACGGGGTACCTGTCAACTGGGGTGTACCTGAACAAGTTATAGTATTTGTAGGTGTGCTGTAAGAAATGATGAAGAGGATAGTTTCAGAAAAACCTACAAAGGGAGCAGAACTGGGAGAACAATCAACAATATTACGAAGATAATCAACTTTGAAAGACTTAGGAACTATGATCAATATGATGACCAAACTACAGTTCCAAAGGATTCATGATGAAGCAAGCTGTCTACGTCCAGAAAGAGAGCTGATAGACTCAGAGTACAAATCAAAGCATTTTCTTTTTCCTTCTTTTCTTTCTTCCTTCCTCTCTTTCCTTCCTTCATTCTTTCTCTTGAATATGGCTAATGAGGGAATTTGTTTTTCATGATTACACACACTTTTATGTTTTTTTTTTCTCTCCTGACATCTCAGTGGAAGGTGGTTGGGGAGGAGGAAGGAGAGAATTCAGAAATGAAAATAAAATAAAACTGAATAAAAAATATGAAAAAATGCTCCAAACCATTAATGATAAGAGAAATTCAAATTAAAACAACTGAGGTTCCATCTCATACCATCAGACTGACAAAGATGATAAAAATAAAAAAGGACAATTATTGGGAAGAATGTGGGAGGACGGGAACAATGATGCACTGCTGGTAGAGGTATGAAATGATCTAGCCATTCTGAAAAGCCATTTGGAACTGTTTCCCTAAAACCAGTAAACTCTGTATATATCCTTTGACCCAATAATACCACTACAAGGCTTATCTGCCAACAAGCTCAAAGAAAAAGGGAAAGGACTCTTATGTTAAAAAGTACTTACAGCAGCACTTTTTCTTATAGAATTGGATTAAAAGGATGCCCCCCTAAAAATTAAAGAATGTCAAAGAAACATTTAAGAAATGCACTGAAGAAAGCAGATAGAAATTCAGAGACAGACACAGATAAGCAGGACAATTTGGAGACTAACATAATGAACTTATCATACTCTGGGAGAAAAAAAAACCCCACCAGGATGGATACACACACACACACACACACACACACACACACACACACACACACATAATAGAAATTTGAAGTTCATATATAATCCTGTTCGTTGTACATGGAAATGATCTTTTTTCTTTGTCAATTGTATAATAACACTCTTGATTCTCCCTTCTTTATAGATATAGATATTTTACAGATATATAGATGGATAGAGATACCTGTATAGATACAGATGCCTTATAAAAGGATAACTAGGAAGGATCTCATCATGAAATAGGGCTAAAGCCCACAGCCAAATATAAAAGGGATGTCCCACATCCCACCCCCAATTAATATACAATTAATCCTCAACTTTTGTGGGGGTCCTGTTCCTCAAAAACAGTACGAAAATAAAAAATGCGAATGTTGATACATTGAACCTATAGGAAATATGGGGTTAGGTTCCCATGATCACCAAAAACTGTAATCTTTCACTCCTTGAAGCAGCTACAGATATTCGGGCTCAAAGTTTATCTAACACCTTTATTTTCTCACTAAGTCACATCATTGACTTTGCACATTTGGGAGTACAGCCCAAGGAACTTGTACTATGCTTTGAGGGCATAAGTTCAGCACAAAACTTGAGTTTTAAGGCAACCAGCATGGGAACTCTTCACAATGATAGGGTAAACAAGGCCAGTGAAGCACCTGTTGAGTCTAACATCAGCCTCTAATATTTTCTCTACCGAGCATAGCCATGAACGTGTGCAGTTGCCAATGCAAAAGTGAAAAAATGAGGTTACTAATAAAATTCCTCAATGCTTGAAATCCTGAAAGTTAAGTGTATCCAGAATGTTGAGGAATGACTGTAACAAAATACTTTGTTCCTTTATCTGACTTGCTGTTTGAGTTACAGAATCAAAGTTGTAAAGTTGTGAACAAGTTTTAGATATTGAATCCATCCATCAATCAAAAACTAGGTGTACCATGGTCAATCAAGTTGGGAAGGAGGAAAGTGCTTCAAGTCACTTGATAGGCTCATAAAATGAATTGTATTCCGATTGGTCTGCATAATTAGACACACCTCTGAATCTATCTATCTATCTTTCTATTTATCTATCCGTGTGTGTGCGTGTGTGCGTGCGCGCGCATCAGAGAAGGAAATTCCTGCAGAAACACTTTAGAAACTGCTTTGAGAGTTACACTTTGGGAATAATTTGAGGAGCCAAATCTTTTATGCCTGTAATCACAGAGTAGCATTGGGGTGGGGTGTGGGGAAGGGGTGTCATAATCCTCTCCTACCCCACCCCATTCCCCACTGACCACGTCTCTGGAGACTTGAACAGTAACAAACCATGACTCTAGCCATGAGCCGAAATAAAACTAGACTTGCTGACGAAAGGCAGTTTAAGGGAGAAAACCTTAACCTTTTTGGGGACAGAGAAGTACAGCTTTGGGATTCTACAAGGGCCCTGAGAAAGCTATGCATACCTCAGAGGAATTTTATGAGGGTTCCATGCAACTAAAAACCTTGTGAGTTACCCTTTGCTACAGGTGCTCCCTAAGCTTGAGCCTGCTTTCCCTTAGACATGCTATGTAGTTGTGGGGGAATGTTTTGTAGCAACTTTTTTTATTATGCCACCTTGGTAAATACCACTAACTAAAAGCTAATTAGTTTTGGCTGGCTAATTAATTACTAAATAATCCATAATGTACATACCAGGGGGGCTCATAAGTAACAGTACTAGAACCACTTCTTCCCCTCCTGTAGCCCTTCAGGGTTACCCTTAAAACCCAGAAGAGAGAAGTAGTTAACCACTATTAGGGAACCAACTTGCCTGTGGGAATGGAAGTTAGTCCAAGAGGGCTGCTACACTTAGGATCACAGCCTTGGCTGTGTGGGCTGTTCCTAAAGTCTGGACACATTGGCAAAAATGCATATTTTCAAGAAATGAAACGAATGAAATTTTCAACAACATTTTATTTAATTGAAATGTTAACAAATAACATCTTCAATATGATTTCCATCATTTGTGATGCAAAGGTTGAGGCTCTTTGCAAGATTCATGTGAACTCAATGCAATAATTCCCCATTGCCGTCAATTTTAGCACATGCACTCTTTATGCATTCGATCAAGTGTGTTGCATCTGTGATTTTCACTGAGTACACCTTCTCCTTTAGCATACCCCAGGAAAAGAAGTCAAGGTGGCTAAGGTCTGTTAATATTTCAGATATTTCAAAATATGCATTTTTGCCTATTTGTTCAGACTTTAGGAACACCCTTATTTCTCTATGCTATAGAAACTAGAATCAGTGGGGAAAAAACCCATCTTTGTCAGTATTTTTCCACCTAACCCTTTGAAGGAGGTCTTTGACTCATTTAGTACTTTGAGCAATCATCAAGATTGCCACTATTCATTCCTAATTGGCTATTATAGATTCTGTCATGTCCCTAGTAATGTGAATCCTAAGATTGTTTAGACTACAAGTATTCTATATCAAATTGCTTGCTATCTTAGGGAGGTGGGAGGTGAGGGAGTGAGGGAAAAAAATTGCAACTCAAAATTGTTTACAAATGAATGTTAACAGCCTTGGAGTCAAGAGGACCTGAGTTCAAATTTGACCTCAGACACTTGACACACCATATTTCCCCATGTATAAGACACACCTTAATTTTGGGGCCCGAAATTTGAAAAAAAAATGTATTACGTAAAGTTATTGAACTCAGGTTTCATTCATCTGCTCATAGCTTTCAGGCATCTTTTGGGCAAGTCTGTTGCGTGTACACATGCTTAGTCCATTCCGTTTCATGAACCTGAAGCACCAATTGTGTCCTCCTTTGAAGTCAGTAACTTCTTTTTCATCAGCAATTCTTCTTGCCTCAAGCTGAACCATCTTTGTGGACAGAGGAATTCCAATTGCCCTTTGCTCTTCAATCCATATATTCAATTCCTTCTCTAAATCAGGCCATTTTGCTGACTTGTCTCTCGTGGCCTTTTTCTGCCATGGCGTTTTCAGTTGGGTTTCTTCTTCCTGTAGCCAGTCTTGCATTGTTTTCTCAGTTGGAGGAAGACCAAACTTAACGTTAAGCAGCACGATTTCCATTCACTTTTGGAAACTGAATCACTTTTAACTTGAATTCAGCATTGTAGGAAAGTCTTTTCTGAGCCATTTCTGGGCAGAACGTAGCAAAACATAACCTAATATTTTGGTAACAAATGTGAAACAATGAATGCAAAGACAACAAGCACGAAAAAGTGGGAAATGCAAGTAAAAAAAATCTACAACCAGTGTATAAGACGCACCCAGTTTTTAGACCCCAAAATTTCCAAAAAAGGGTGTATTTTATATGTGGAGAAATACGGTACTAGCTGTGTGACTTTGGGCAAGTCGCTTAAGCCCAATTGCCATGCCTTCCCCCCTCGAAAATTTTAAAAAATAAAAAAAGAATGTTAAAAATTGTCCTTACATGTAATTGGGGTGGGTGCAGGAGGGGCAGGAAATACTATTTTTATAAGAAAAAAAAGGACAGGTACTGTGATGAATGAAATGCATTCACTGCTGATGGGGCTGCTGGTTGACAGCTGGTCCTGTGTATCCTTCAAATAAACCCCATTTTATGTCTTTCTTGTGTAATCATTTCTCTAGGAAAAAAAAATTCTTTTGTCTTATGAACTTAATCATCAACAAAACAAACACAAAGAATAAAAGATGAATCTGTGCACTTTTATTATGCACCATTTATTCTTAAAAGTGTATATTAAATTTGTCAACACTATCAAAATTGCCCTGATTGTTTGGACCTCTTCTGAGCTTCCCCCCCACCACCATATATATTCCTTAAATGTTTTGTTTTATTATTATTATATTATTAAATATTATTAAATATTTTATTTATTTTTTCTTTTAATCTCTTTCATTATCCACCAACTCAACCCCCACCCCCAGGATCCCTTATAACAAATGAATGTACTCAAGCTAAACACATCAACATATTAGTCATAGCTGAATATGTATGTCTCATTCTGTACCTCTAATCTACCACCTCTCAGCCCAAGAGGTAGGAGGTTTGATGTAGTCATTTCCTGTATCCAATGATTCAAGTCCAGGCACTGATTAGCCAGTGCATCAGGCTAACACAATGACACAAAAAAACAATTAAAAAAACTTATTTACAGAATGTTTCTCAAAAAAGCATCACTTTTAGAGTAAAAGGATAGTAATTTTAAAAAGTGAAGATGATTTTAAGCAATTCCTAAAGAAAAGGGCCAGTTTCAGAAAAACCCTTGACTTGGAAAAAGAACAAAAATAAACAAGACGTTGTTAAGAAAACCTTGAAAAGAAAATACAAAAGGACCTCCAGCAAGATGGTGGAGTGAGAGAAGTTACAAGAGAGCCCAACTTGCCTTTAATGTTTCAAAAACGAAAGAAAAAAAGCTTAATAAATGAAAAAATGACCAAAAAATTCTTCTAAGAAAATCTCCTAAACAAAGGGGGGGGGGGGGGAATCAATTAAAGAAACAAGGCCCAAAAAGGTCTCTAAAACAAACAAAACTGTGGGGTAAAATGAAGTGTTGAAAAGATGAAAAAAAATTAAAAAAAATACAGCAACAAGGATTTCATAAACAAAACTGTACCAACTGCAAGGGCAAGAGGAATGCTTTGAGTGTGGGTGTCCCAGGTGAAGAACCAGCAAAGAGGTGGGAGGGAAAGGGTGGAGCAGACAAACCCAAAATGTCACTACTATTTGAGACTAAGCAAGCTTTGAAAAAACGTCTATCAGTACTACTAGGAATTTGAAAGTGTGTTTAGTGTTGGGTTGGGAAAGGATTTCTGTGTATGTGCACATGAGGGTGCACATGTACCATTTCACACAAATTTATGAAAAGTTGGCGTTGGATTGATGCTAGTGATATAAGGCAAATTATAATGGATTCTGAGAAAGCAATATATGAAGGTGCGGTTGAGGATAATCAAGCTTAACCATTATAATGCTGCTGTTCGATAGTGTCTGACTCTTTGTGATCCCATTGGGATTTTCTTGGTAAAGATACTGAGGTGGTTTGCTATTTCCTTCTCCAGCTCATTTTACAGGGGAGGAATTGAGGCCAACAAGGTTGAGTGACTTGCCCAGGGCCACACAGTCAGAAAGTGTCCGAGGCCAGATTTGAACTCAGGAATATGAGTCCAGCACTCTATCCACTGTGCTACCCTGCCCTCAAGAAATTCACAATCTAAAGAGGGAAGACAATAGATTAAATAAAGCTGCTTAGGGGCATGATGTTCTTGGAAACCAAGCAGAACAGCTCATGGAAAATGAAGAGTTAATTGGCAACTTCTGGGCCCTTAATATATTATAATATACAGTTCTCAAACATCATAATACTGACTATAAATGTACTGAACTGCCCCTGCTTAACCACTGGAAGGTGTCTCCAAATTCTTGACCTTATTCATTGATGAAAGTCAAAGGTTCCCCCACCCATCCACCCCTGCGTTATCCCCACCCAGTCCCAGAAGGAGAAACAACTAGCTGTCTTTGGTTTTCTGGAGATGACAATATCAAAGCCTTTACCTTTGTTCTTTTTGATCTTCATATTTTTGTGGTTACAGCATTCCTCTCATTAGTTTAAGGGTGTGGTATATGCATGATAGAACTATCCAATAATACTTTTTTGGCTAATGCTGCCCCACCCACCAGGAAATTCCACTGTTCTACAAGGCTAATATCCTCATAATTTAACTTCATGCAGTTCTTTACTCATAACCTAGAAGCAAAAGGAATCAAAACCAAATATATTAATTTTTTTTTTAAAAGAAATCATCACTGGGATAGGCA
This sequence comes from Trichosurus vulpecula, assembly GCF_011100635.1. NCBI lineage: Eukaryota > Metazoa > Chordata > Mammalia > Diprotodontia > Phalangeridae > Trichosurus > Trichosurus vulpecula. The sequence goes on along the minus strand of NC_050581.1, from coordinate 66,471 downwards.
CCTATTACTCATCTCAGACTGCAGGTAACCCAACCCAGGTATTCAGGAGTGGAGTTCAGATTTGTTGTTTAGTCGTTGTTTTGTTTTTGTCCAACTATTCCTGACCCCATTTGTGGTTTTCCTACAAAGATACTGGAGTGTTTTTCCATTTTCTTCTCCAGCTTATTTTATAGATGAGGAAACTGAGGGAGAGTTAAGTGACTTGCCCAGGGTCACTGAGGCAGGGTTCAAGTATGTAGAATTAAACCTCCCCTTCTGCTGTTTCAAGGACAAAACAGCTAGGTACTCCAGAGCTCTTGATGTAGTCTCCTTTGCTCTTTCTCAACCCAACTTCTGGCTGTTCTAGGTGTGTCTACATTGGCTTTTCCACCTGCCAGTCTTTTACATTGGCAAAAGCAGGGGTTGTGGGTCTCCGCAGTCAGAACTTTGCTGGGTCTCTCAGTCCTATTCAAAGACTGGCAGACAAACAAACGCAGATGCTCTGACCCCATTCACTCTGTGTCCCCTTTTTTGCCTTTTCTCCTCCTCAGATTTGTGTGCCGGCTGCATCCTAGGTAACATCATTCCCCCCGCCCCACCCTGATCTTCGGGTTTGTTTGTTGTTTTATTTTTCTATCATAAGCTTGGGGGCGAGCTTATTTTCGGAGTTTTATGATCAGAGCCATTCAAGACACAGGGATTATGCTTCGTCATCTAGGGAGACAGAAGAAAAGCATAATTACAAATTCTGCCTCATATAAAGAGAGGGAGTTCAAAATGTTTTAACCAATGAGACCCAACAGTACTTTGCTTTGAGGAAACAGCTAATACAGAAGAAGACAGATTTCGAGTGAGTGACTGGAAAAAAGTTTATTAGGCTGAAGAGCAGCTAGGTGGCACAATGGATAGAGCACTGGCCCTGGAATCAGGAGAACTTGAGTTCAAATCTGGTCTCAGACACTTACTAGCTGTGTGACCCTGGGCAAGTCACTTGTAAAATAAGTCAGAGAAGGAAATGGCAAACTACTCCAGCATCTTTACCAAGAAAATCCCAAATGGAGTCATGAAGAGTCAGACGTGACAAAAACTGACCGAATGAAAACATGCCATGTCTCTCATCTCCATTGACTTTGCATTGGCTACTCCCCAAACTTGCAATACATTCCTTCTTCACAACTGCCTCATAGAATCTCTTACTTCCTCCAAGGCTCAGCTCAAGCACCACCTTCTACCAAGTCTTTCCTGATCCACCCAACTGCTAGTTCCTTCCTTCTCTACCTTGTATTTACTTCATGGCCAGACCCCTCTCACCTCCGCAGTTTCCTGCTAACCTGTTCTTTGGTGTTTGTGGGTTGAGAAGACTAAACCGCCACAGCTCAATGATTCATGGCCCTAAGGCCTGTTCTGGCTGGCTGACTCTCAGTCTGATCTGTCCTGGTGCAGCCCACACTGGGCTGCACTCCGCTCCTAGCGTCATGCAATAGACCCTTCCTGGTGACCATCCAGGCTCTCCTGGGCTGGAGACCTGTTTCCCTCTGCTATTTTGTGGGTCTGCAGCTCTAGAATTTGTTCTGAGCCATTTTTAACAGGTGTTTGGAGGGATTTGGGGGAAAGCTTATACAAGTCCCTGCTTTCCAGCCGCCATCTTGGCCCTGCCCCATATAGCCATTTTTGAAAAAGCTTCATGAAATTGATAAACTATTGATGGGGGTGGGGTCTAGACTGCTAAAAGGAAAAGTCCTTGAACTTTCCCCAAAATTTCAGGAACCCAGTCCCTGGCATTTGCCTGAGGCTTCTGGCCCACCCCAGCCCACCTCAACTACTTAAGTTACCCGAGTTACTTGACATTTCTTACTCCCATCCAGACACCTTTCTCTGTTACCTTGGGCTACCCCAGGCTACTTGCCACTCCTTAATCCCATCCAGATTTTCCCAAGGTCTGTATTTCTGTATAAAAATATCAATCTAACCCTTATCAAATGCTCAGATTCTTAAAATCAGGCCCGTTTGTATTGGCATCACAAATACAGCAGACTCACTAGGAGTCTGACCCACTTCTATTGGTTTTACAATAAACTTGCTACTTGGATTGAAAAAAGGCTTGAGTGGTCGAATTCTTTCCAGGCAGATCCCCCACACTGTACCTTTGCATTTAGGGGTTTCTAGAACCCCTAGACTATAAAACTTTTACCTAAATTGATTTTTAAAAGAAAAGAAAACCAAATTACCAAAATTAAAAATGAAGAGGTGTAAATTACAGCTAAGGGAGAAATAATAAAGTAAATAATTGGAAACATATAATAATTACGTAAAATAGTAATTATCTGTCCGAAAATAAAAATTTAAATAAAATAAATGAATATCTTTTAAAAATAAAGATTTTTAAATATTTTATTATTTATTTAATATTTTTAGTTTTCAGCATTGCTTTCCAGAAGATTTTGAATTACAAATTTTCTCCCCATTTCTACCCTCTCCCCACTCCAAGATGTATTCTTATTGCCCCGTTCCCCAGTCAGCCCTCCCTTCTGTCACCCCACTCCCCCCCCTTCCCCTTTTCCCTTACTTTCTTGTAGGGCAAGATAGATTTCTATGCCCCATTGCCTGTATATATTATTTCCCAGTTGCATGTGAAAACAACTGCTTTTAAAATGATGAGTTCCAGATTCTCTCCCCTCTTCCCTCACCACCCACTCTCCCTAAGAAGACAAGCAATTCAACATAAGTCACACATGTATCATTATGCAAAACCCTTCCACAATACTCATGTTGTGAAAGACTAACTATATTTTGTTTCCACCTATCCAGTCCCCCTTTATTCAGTTTTTTCCCTTGACCCTGTCCCTTTTTGAAAGTGTTTGATTTTGATTACCTCCTCCCCCTATCTTCCCTCCCTTCTATTGTCCCCCCTTTTTTATCCCCTTCCTCCTTCTTTCCTGTGGCATAAGATACCCAATTGAGTGTGTATGTTATTCCCTCCTCAGGTCAAATCCGATGAGAGCAAGATTCACTCATTCCCCCTCACCTGCCCCCTTTTCCCTTCCAACAGAACTGCTTTTTCTTGCCACTTTTACGTGAGATAATTTACCCCATTCTATCTCTCCCTTTCTCCCACTCTCAATATAATCCTCTCTCATCCCTTAATTTGATTTTTTTTAGATATCATCCCTTCATATTCAACTGACTTTGTGCCCTCTGTCTATATATATATATATATATATATATATATATATATATATATATATGTTCCCTTCAGCTACCCTAATACTGAGAAAGGTCTCATGAATGACACACATCATCTTTCCATGTAGGAATGTAAACAAAACAGTTCAACTTTAGTAAGTCCCTTATGATTTCTCTTTCTTGTTTACCTTTTCATGCTTCTCTTGATTCTTATGTTTGAAAGTCAAACTTTTTATTCAGCTCTGGTCTTTTCACTGAGAAAGCTTGAAAGTCCTCTATTTTATTGAAAATCTGTATTTTGCCTCAGAACATTATACTCAATTTTACTGGGTAGGTGATTCTTGGTTTTAATCCTAGCTCCATTGACCTCTGGAATATCATATTCCAAGCCCTTCGATCCCTTAAGGTAGAAGATGCTAGGTCTTGTGTTATTCTGATTGTGTTTCCACAATACTCAAATTGTTTCTTTCTGCCTGCTTGAAGTATTTTATCCTTGATCTGGAAGCTCTGGAATTTGGCTACAATATTAGTAGGAGTTTTCTTTTTGGGATCTTTTTGAGGAGGCGATCTGTGGATTCTTTCAATTTCTATTTTACCCTCTGTGTCTAGAATATCAGGGCAGTTTTCCTTAATAGTTTCTTAAAAGATGATGTCTAGGCTCTTTTTTTGATCATGGCTTTCAGTTAGTCCAATAATTTTTAAATTATCTCTCCTGGATCTATTTTCCAGGTCAGTGCTTTATCCAATGAGATATTTCACATTGTTTTCCATTTTTTCATTCCTTTGTTTCTGTTTTATAATATCTTTATTTCTCATCAAGTCACTAGCTTCCACTTGCTCCAATCTAATTTTTAAGGTAGTATTTTCTTGAGTGGTCTTTTGGACCTCCTTTTCCATTTTGCTAATTCTGCCTTTCAAGACATTCTTCTCCTCATTGGCTTTTTGGAGCTCTTTTACCATTTGAGTTAGTCCATTTTTTAAGGTGTCTGAGACTGAATCTGGGTGTGTTTTCGCTGCCTGGCCATATTCCCCGCCAACTAACTTGACCCTTGAGTTTTTCGTCGGGGTATGACTGCTTGTAGAGTTAAGAGAACTATGTTCCAAGTCTGGGGGGATGCGCCAGCTCTGCCACACCAGCACTCCTCCTTCCCTAAGAACCCCCAACCCAGACTGGGCTTAGATCTTCAGCAGGCTGTGCACTCCTGCTCTGATCCACCACTTAATTCCTCCCACCAGGTGGGCCTGGGGCTGGAAGTAACTGCAGCTGTAGTTCTGTAGCTGCCCCATCTCCGCTGCCCTGGGGGTGGTAGTTGAAACGCAAAGTCCGTCCACTCTCGCAGCTTTTCCCACTAACCTTCTCTGTTGTCTTTGGTGGTTGTGGGTTGAGAAGTCTGGTAACTACTGAAGCTCACTGATTCAGGGCACTAGGGCCCGCTCCGCCCGGCTCCTGGTCTGGTTGGTCCACGCTGCCCACCCTGGGCTCTGTTCCGCTCCCAGCTCCCTGTGGGATAGACCTCACCCAGAGACCATCCCGGCTGTCCTGGGCTGGAGCCCTGCTTCCCTCTGCTGTTTTGTGGGTTCTGTAATTCTAGAATTGGTTCAGAGCCATTTTTTATAGGTTTTTGGAGGGACTGGGTGGGGAGCTCACGCTAGTCCCTGCTTTCCAGTCGCCATCTTGGCTCGGCCCCCCAACAGAATATATTCTTACCCAAATCACTGGTTCTTCCCACATTACTGCATTCACAGCTTCCAAGCCAGTGTCTGAAGCCAGCAAATGAAATACACCAGCTCTGAGGCAGTCTCCGGATACTTCTAAATTCCCCCACGTCCCCTCACAACCAGACTGGATAACTGCAAACACCAGGGTCCCCACTACAGTAGATGAAGAAGAAATCTTCTTTTTTTCTTTTGAAGCGGGAAGGCAGGGCAATGAAGAGGAAATCTTCAGTGACTGAGTACACCTTTTTTTGCTTTTACCTTATTAACCCCACAGAGTCCCAAGTTCCTGAAAAATGCCTCCCTACTCTTTGCATTTCAGTCAACAAGAATTTTTTTTTTCCAGTTACTCTCGGGTCTAGACAAATATCCTCCATTTCCACAATTTCATATCTATCGATCTGTCAATCTTCTTCATTCTCTTTGTTTTATATCATATAAATTTATTTTTAATTTGTATTTGTTTTATTTTTGATTTATGGAATAAAACAAGCATTTCCATAACATAATATAATAAAAAAAGATGATTGCACATGAAACTGCAAATTTATTGTGTACAACTTGCTATTCCTTTTAAATAAAAGAGATTGAACATTTAACAAAGGACTTTATATTTGGGGGTTTTTAATTTGTTCTTTTTCCTGTGGTGTTGTTTTCTTTTTTTTAGTTTCATGCCTAATTCATTGATCTGTTATTTTTCTGTTTTATTGATACAAGCATTTAGAAATATAATTTTTTCCTTAAGTACTGCTTTGGCTGCATCACATAAATTTTGGCAAATTGTTTCATTGTTGCTATTCTCTTAAATGAAATTATTTATCATTTTTATGATTTGTTCTTTGACCCACTCATTCTTAAGGATTAGGTTATTTAGTTTCTATTTAATTTTTAATCTATGTTTCTATGTATCTTTATTGAATGTAAATTTTATTGCATTGTGGTTTGAAAAGGATGAATTTAATATTTTTGCATTTGGTTGTGAAGTTTTTATGCCCTAAGACATGGCCAATTTTTATGAAGGTGCCATGTACAACTGAGTACTACTTTCTATTCCCATTCAGTTTTCTCCAGAAATCTATCATTTCTAACTTTTCTAAAATTCTATTCATCTCCTCAACTTCTTTGTTATTTATTTTGTAGTTAGATTTATCTAGTTCTGAGAGGGGAATGTTGAGGTCCCTCACTAATATAGTTTTGCTATCTATTCCCTTCTATTATTCATTTAACTTTTCCTTCAAGAATTTGGATGCTATGCCATTTGGTGAATATGTTTACTATTGATATTACTTCATTGTCTGTGGTGCCTTTTAGCAAAATGTAGTTTCCTTGCCTGTCTCATTTAATTAGGTCTATTTTTGCTTTTGTTTTGTCTAAGATCATGATCGCTACCACTGCTTTTTTTTTTTTAACCTGGCTGAAGCACAATAGATTTCTGCCCCAGTCCCTTATTTTTACTCTGTGCACGTCTCTGTTTCAAGTGTGTTTCTTGTAATCAACATATTGTTGAATTCTGGTTTCTAGCCCATTGTGCTATCTGCTTCCATTTTTTTTGGGTGAGTTAATCCTATTGACATTCACAATTATTATTACTAACTGTGTATTTCTCTTCATCCAGTTTTCCCCCTGTTTCTCTGTCTCTGTCTCTGTCTCTCTTCCTCCCTCCCTCCCTTCCTTTCTCTCTCTTTTTACCCTGTCCCTCCTCAAAAGTCTATTTTGTTTCTAACCACTGCCTCCCTTATTCCACCCTCCCTCCTGTCAGTCCTATCCTCTTCTCTCATTCCCTTTCCCCTCCTACTTCCCTGTTGGGTGAGATAGATTTCTATGCCCAACTGAGTGTATATGTTATTCCCTCTTTGAGCCAATTCTGATGAGAGTAAGGCTCAATTGTTGCCTGCCACCCACCCTCCATTTTCCCTTCCAATGTAAAAGCTCTTCCTTGAATGCTTCTTTTATGTGAAATAATTTTCCCTGTTTTTTCTCTTGTTTCCCTATTTTCCCAGTGCATACTTCTTTGTTACTCCATAATTTTTATATCATCCTTTAATAATCAACTCACATCCATGCCCTCTGTCTATGTATACACCTTCTAAATGCCATTATAATGAGAAAGTTCTTAGGAGTTACAAGTATCATCTTACTATATAGGGAAGTAAACAGTTTAATCTTGTTGAGTCCCTTATGATTGCTCTTACATGTTTAACTTTTTAGGTTTCTCTTGAGTCTTTTATTTAAAAGTCAAATTTTCTATTCATCTCTGGTCTTTTCATCAGGAATGCTTGAAAGTCCTCTATTTCATTAACAATCCTCATTTTTTCCTCTGAAGGTCTATACTCATGTTTGCTGGGTCCTTGTAATCCTAGCTTCTTTGCCCTCCAGAATATCATATTCCAACCTTTCCTGTTCTTTTATGTGGAAGCTGCTAAGTCAGGATCATGATATTTGAATTCTCTCTTCTGGGCTGCTTGCAGTATTTTCTCCTTGACCTGGGAGTTCTGGAATTTAGTTACAATATTCCTTGGGTTTTCCTTTTGGGATCACTTTCAAAAGGTGATTGGTAGATTCTTGCAATTTCTATTTTACTCTCCGGTTCTAAGATATCAGGGAAGTTTTCCTTAATAATTTCTTAAAATATGATGTCTAGGCTCTGGCTTTTAGGTAGTCCAATAATTCTTGAATTATTTTTCCTTGATCTCTTTTCCAGGTCAATTGTTTTTCCAATGAAATATTTCACATCATTTTCTATTTTTTTATTCTTTTGACTTATTTTATTGATGTTTGGTGCTTCATGTAGTCATTAGCTGCCACTTGCTCAATTCTAATTTTTAAGGAATTATTTTCTTCAGTGAGCTTTTGTAGCTCTTTTTTCCACTTGAACAATTCTGCTTTTTAAGGAGTTCTTTTTTAAAGTGAATTTTTCTACTCCTTTTTCCATTCAGGCAGTTCTGCTTTTTAAGGAGTTCTCCTCAGTCAAATTTTGTATCTCTTTTATTATTTGGCCAATTCTAGTTTTTAAGGTGTTATTTTCTCTCTTTTTTAAATTTAATACTATTTTTTCCCTAATTACATGTAAAGATAGTTTCCAACATTCATTTTTGTAAAATTTTGTGTTCCAAATTTTTCTCCCTCTCCCCCACCAAGACAGCAATCTTATATAGACCATACATGTACAATCATGTCAAATATATTTCCACATTAGTCATGTTGTAAAAGAAGAAAAAAAGGGAAAAACTATGAAAAAGAAAAAAAAAAGTGAAAACAGTATGCTTCAATCTGCATTCAGACTCCGTAGTTCTTTCCCTGCATGTGGTTAGCATTTTCCATCATGATTAGGTGTTATTTTCTTCAGTATTTTTGTGCCTCTTTTACCAAGATGTTAACTCTCTTTTCATAATTTTCTTGCATCACTCTCATTTCTTTTCTCAACTTTTCCTCTATCTCTCTTACTTGATTTTGAAAATCTTTTTTGAGATCTTCCAGGAATTCTTTTTTTGGGCCTGAGATCAATTCACAATTTTCTTTGAGGCTTTGCTTGTAGATGTTTTGATATTGTTGTCTTCTGAGTTTGTCTGGATTTTCCTTGTCACCATAATAGCATTTTATGATCAGGTTCTTTTTTGTTGTTCGCTCATTTTTCCAGCCTATTTCTTGACTTTTAACTTTATGTTAAAGTTGGGCTCTGCTCCCTGGGTGGAGGGGGCACTTTTCCAAGCTTCAGGTTTTTGTGCTGCTGTTTTCAGAGCTAGTTCTGGGTATCTGTAAGTTTTATGTGCTTCTAAGGTGGTATAATTCAAAGAAAGGTGTGGTCACTGCTCTCTTGGCTGTACTCTGGTCTTTACCCAAGATGGGACCTTGTTCCCCTATTGTCACAAGTGCTACTGTACCTCTTGGCCCTGGAACTGTGACTAGATTCCCTGATGTCCTGCAGACACAAACACTAGTGCTCCTTTCTGCCTGGCAACTGGGACCGGAGCCCCTGCTACTTTGTGAGTGACCACAGGCACTCTTCTCTGTCCTGGAACTGTGATCATAAACACCCATGTGCAAAAACACCCTTGTGGCAATAAGCACTAGTGTTTCTGCCCTGCTATCTGGCCCAACCACCACCTCAGACCTTTCCTGCCAACCTCCCAAGTTGTCTTGGGCTGGAAAATGCCTCACCTAGGCCTTTTGTTGGCTCTGCTACTCCAGAATTTGATTTAAGGTGTTATTTTAAAGTTGTTTGGAGGGGAATGTTGGAAAAATTCAGCTAATTGTTGCCTATGTTTTTCCGTCTTGGGTCTATGCCCCATGAATTCAGTTTTGAACGTGACAATTTTAAGACATCTATGAGGAAGATGGAGGAGTAGTTCAGAAAATTCCAAGCTCTCAAGATTTTCCCCCACAAAAGAGTTAAAATAGCACCTTAGGGCAAACAAAGTGTGGGTAGAGACAAAGAAGAATAGGGCACAACTAGGATCTTCCTGGGACAGTTTGAGAAGATCTGAAGAAAAATCCCAGAACCAGGTTTGGTCTCTGAGAGGAGTAAACAAAGCTGCTTAAATAATTATCCAGCAAGCCCTGGCATTAGTTGGTTCGAGAGGCTGCCTCAGCCCCAGCCACTGCAACTTTGTACCCCAGGATAGTGAGGGGAGTCATGCGTTTGAGCCCAGGAAGATTGAGGGACCCTCTGCTGATGACGAAAGCCAGACCCAGCTGTGCTTCGAAGAGAAGAACGGTGGGGGTGAGAAGGAACCAGCACATGCCTGGTGAGTGCAGAAACAGTGGGGCAGAAAGCCCCTGGCTGTGAGCACTTACAGGAGGTTGGAGGTTTGGCTTTGGTTCCACGCTAGAGGGAAGAACTGGAGATCTGGGGCAAGAGGCACCATTTCCCACACCCCAGGGCTGGAGGAGATTACAAAAATCAAGTTATTACCACAAGAAAAGCACAAGCAAAGGAGAAAGAATCCAACCATAGAAACCTATTATGGGAAAAAGAGATGACCGGAGTTCATCTTCAGAGGAGGATATTGAAGTAAAGAAACCCTCAGAGAGCAATGTCAAATGGTCACTTGCCCAAAAAGAATTTATAGAAGATCTTAAAAAAAGACTTTAAAAATCAAATGACAGACATGGAGGAAAAACTAAAAAAAAAAAAAAATAATCCAAGAAAAACAAGGAGGTTATGAAAGGAAAGTCAGCCAATTAGAAAAGGAGATCCAGACTCTCAAGCAGGAAAATGACACATTGAAAATTAGAATTGGGCAAAGTGAAGTCAGTGAAATTATAAAAGATCAAGAAATAATTAAAGAAAACATGAATAATGAAAAAACAGAAGAGAAAATGAAACATAAGAAAAAGAATAGATTTGGAGATTAGATCAAGGAGAGAAAATATAAAAATAATCAGAGTAACTGAAAGTTATGATCAAAAAAAGAATCATGATACAATAATACAAGAAATAAATAAAATTGTCCTGAAGCATTAGAACAAGGCAGGAAAGTAGAAATAGAATAAATCCATCAAACACGACTTAAAAGAGATCCTATGAGGAAAACTCATAGGAATATCATAGTCAAGTTCCTAAACTCCCAGCTCAAGGATAAAATATTAAAAGCATCAAGATTAAAACAATTTAAATATGATGGTGCCACAATTAGAATTATACAAGACTTAGCCACAGAGACATTAAAGGACCACAGGCCTTAGAACACAATATATGGAAGAGCAAAAGACCTGGGGCTCCGGCTGAAAATATCATACCCTTCAAATTTAAGTATTATTTTGAATGAAAAAAAAATTAACATCTGACAAACCCTCAGATTTTCAAGACTTTGTTAAAAAAAAATCCCCAACTTAATAGAAGATTCAACATACAAGAACCAAGAGAAACATAAGGTACATACCAAAGACTGAGTATAAGGGATTCATAAGGATAGACTGTTTACCTTTTATATAATATAAAATGTAAAATGTATGTCTAACATTCTTATTAATAATTGTCAAGCTCATAAGCAAGAAGAGGATAAACCTATGATATGAATTTAAAAATTAAAACCATTTAGAAACAGCTTAAAACAGTAACTATTTTATACAAAAGAGGTGCAAGAGGAAGAAAGGATACAGAGGAATTAGATGGGGGAGGAGAGCTGGTAGTTCTGGTAACCTAATTTCATTGGGAATGGGTTTAAGAGGGAACAATACATATATATTTAGAAGAGTACAAAAGTCTTCTAAATTTAGAAGAAATAAAATGGTAGGGGTCTAGTGAGGGGAGGGAGGACAAAGGAGAGATTTTTAGAGGGGAGAATGTGGGAGTAGGTAAAAGGGGGGTATAGAAGCGTGTTTAGATTTATGGGAATGGGATGATAGATGAGGGATCCTTGGAGGGAGGTAGGCAATTAATAGGAGGGCAAGGTAGTCAGTCAAGTAAAGTAGAGGAATCAGGAGGGATAGGAAACAAGAGATATACATAAATATAAACACAAAGATTAGGAGTAGAGTATGTTTGGGAAAGTATATGTCTATATATGTCTCTATAGCTATAGAGAAAAATCTAAACTTTATTGTAGCCTTCAGGGGTGGGGTGGGGGAGGGGAAAAAAGAACACAGTAAAAAAGTGCACAAAAGAGAACAAAAAACTTCCAAGAAAGCAAAGAAAAGATGGACAATTCTCAAAACAACATGTATTATTTGTTATATAGCCTTTCTTGAAATGAAAATCTATTGTTATATATTTTGAAAACAAAACAAAACAAAAAACAAAACAAAAAAAACCAAGACATCTATGAGACATCCAGTTTGAGATGTCCAATAGGCATCTGGAAATATAAGACAGGAGGTTGGGAAAGAGGATAAAACTGGATGTGTGAATCATCTGCATAGAGATGATAATTGAATCCATATGAACTGATGAGGTCACCAAGCAAAATAGAACAGAGGGAGAAGAGAAGAAGGACTAGGAAAGAGCCTTGGGGGTCATGCATGATTAACAGGCACAGCCTGGAAAATCCAGCAAGGGAGACTGAGAAGGAGCAGTCAGACAGCAGGAAAAGAAAGAAGAACTAGGAGAGGGACATTGGTGGTCTGGAGCCCCCTTTGTCCCCACAATTAATCCCTACTTTTTACTTGATTATATGTGTACATGCATATTTGGTTATCGTGTGTGCGTGGTGGAGAGTAAAACCAATGTGGTGTTTATCTTTGTACTTCCAGCACCTAGCACCATATCTTTGGCACAGTAGGTGCTTAGATTTTGTATTGAATTGAATCAAACAAATGGTCAATTCATCCATAATGTCCTAGAGTTTTGTGCTTTTTTTTTCACCATCTGTCCTGTATCATCCTGACCATTGGACTGTGCCATTCTACTATAGTAATGACCTCTGGGTGGGGGGGTGGAGGGATTTAACCCTCTCAAGCTGTGGGACTCCCACCCTGAGGCCTGTGCTGCCCTGATAAGGGGGTATATCGCACGTTCCACCATATCTATCTCGTCTGAGACATACTTCATATTCCCCCCTAGAGGCGTCTAGGTGACATAGCAGATAGAGCGCTGGGCCTGGAGACAGGAAGACCTGAGCTGAAATCCAGCCTTAGACATTACTAGCCTTGTGACTCTGGGCAAGTCACGTAAGCTCTGTTTGCCTGTTTGTTCAACTACAGAGTGGAGACAATACTAGCTCACAGGGCAGTCATAAGGATAAAATGAGATGTTTGTAAAACACTTGCCACACCACCTGACACATCCAACTTGTCTCTTGCTTCACCATCCTGACAACCGGACCTTGCCATAGACCTCATCAATGTGAGCATGTACTTTCCTTCCCTCTCTCCCACCCATTATAATAACATCAGTACTGCCATGATTATTAGAAAGAGCGTGTCAATCAAGTCCTCTATGACTGTGCTCACCATCGATGTGACTTTGCAAACGGAAACACTCATCTGTGGTCACCATTCTCCTATCTGCGTTATCTCCCCTTATTAGAATTTAAGCTCCTTGAGGATAGACACTTTTATTTTAAAAAAAAAGTCTCACTTTCATATTCAAATGCCCAGCACTCTTAGCACAGTGCTTGGAAAACCCTAAGTGCTTAGTAAATTCTTTTGTCATCATTCATTTCATCTTACTGACCTTGCTTCAAATCCCTAATTCCACCAACAGGTTTTGCTGTTACCTTAGTTCCTTGGGATCTCAGAGCCCAGAAGCCACCTTGGTACCTGCACAGTCTGACCTTGAGGTTCACTTGAGTTTGGGCTCTAATTTGGACTTCACAGTTACCTTTCTCCCAGGGCAGGGCTACTCTCTCCCTATCCTCACACTTGCCTACTCATCAATATCTGCCAGCTCTGGCCTAGGTAGGATATTATGGTAGCCAGCCACTTAGGGATACACATAGTGGGGTGCAAAGAGGGACAGTTATTTAATATAACTTTCTAAGTCCACATATTTATAATCCCCCCTCCCAAATTCTTCTTTCCCTGGTTCATGAGTATTTACTATATTGGTGTGAATATAAACTACATTTTCCCCCTAAATCTGACTTGTATAAAAGTTCAATGTAGTGAATAATCAATATCATTTATATATCTTGTTTCCCCCCCCCAAATCTCTCATTTTAGGATGCAGCTCATATTCAATCTAATTTGGTATTTTGTGGTAAGTATTTTTGCATAGAGGCCCCAAACCTTCAGAAGACAGTAACACATAGAGGTATACTTTTCAAAGCTTGTTTGGGTCTCACAAAGGCCTTGATCCCAGTTTGGAGCCATGAGCAATGCAAACGCAAAAGCCCAGCTTGTGACGTCCAATTGTGTTCCTAAATCCAGGCAACTCAAGGTTATGTCATCTGCCTGCCTCTGGAGTGTACTTGACTACAGCTGAGTTTATGCATCAGCATAGTTCAGTTTCTATATTCCCTCTTCGAGGACAGCTCAGTAACAGACCAGTAACATAATATTGTTATGATAGTAAGTCCCTGGAGCTCTGTGGTCTGGTCAACCTAGATAAGCAGGGGGCCCAGGAATTGGATTCTGCCTGAGATTTTTACAAGCCAAGTGGCCAGTTTTTCCATGATCCTTTCTGCACCCATCTCCACAATTCTCGGAAATTGAATCTTAACCTCATTACTACATGAATCTCTACAAGGCCCAAACTATCCCACTTCCTGAATCTTCAGGACTGAGACCCAGATGTCAGCACACTTGTGCCAGGGAAGGGTTTAGCTGTTGAGGAAAAGAACTTACCTGGAAGCCTTGGACGGGAAAACAGGAAACCAGGCTACAACAGGCTAATGGACAAAAGTAATCTTCCTTTTCCAACTCTCAGTTTCCTCGTCTGTATAAGGAAGAAATTGGTCTAGGTGATTTCCAAGGTCCTTTCTAACTGACCTAACACATTTTATGTTGTGAGGTCCCTTTCAGACATTCTAGATGCTTAAGTATCTTCTAGCTCTGGCAATCTACCAGTCTTCTTTCCAAGGGAGTTTCTGATTCTGACACTCTATGAACCTGTGAGAACAATACATAGAGAAAAGAGACTGACATTTATTTTTCACTTTGAAAATTTTGTTGATTTTCTCCCTTTCTCCCTCAATCTTACACGGCGGTCTCTAGATTTACCCTTGGCTGACTTGTCCCGGTATCTCTTCAAGTGTCTCTCCCTCTCATCCCTCCCACCAAAAGGGCCAGAGTTATTTCCTCCCTGCTACAGTCTTTCCCCCTTCCCCATCCATCCAGCATACCTCTAAAGCCTTGCTTAATAAATGACTACTAAATATGTAACTGGGGAAAAAAAATTTTAAATGGTTTAATAAATAAATGATTATTGACTGACTAACCCACAATTCCTCTGTCATTTCCCTCTTATTAACTTAAGTCTAGCTGGTGGTCACAGCCCCTTTCTTCAATTATGTCCACCTTGAATGCACACAGTTTCAGGCCCCTCCAATTCAACTAAGCCAAAATGAGTTCTTACTGTCTTAGATGAATTCTTACCCTCTGTCCCTCTACTCCCACCATAACTTCACATCATTTGTCATCCTCTCCCCTTCTGCCAAGCTTGAATTCCACTTCTGATCATATTTCCTTCAAAATCCAGTTTCCTCTTCCAGGGAGCCTTTCCAGACTCCTTAGCTTGTTATTCAAAGCTCTCTGTGATTCTTATCCCTATTTCTCGAACCTTATCTCTAACATGAGCCACTTACTCTACCCAAACAAGCCTGAAGACCCCTCTGCTGCTTTCCTTTTTTTTTTTTGAGGGGGGAAGGCAGGGCAATTGAGGTTAAGTGACTTGCCCAAGGTCACACAGCTAGTAAGTGTGTCAAGCGTCTGAGGCTGGATTTGAACTCAGGCAGGTCCTCCTGACTCCAGGGTTGGTGCTCTACTCACTTCGCCACCTAGCTGCCCCTCTGCTGCCTTCCCGATGCCCACCTGGATTGCTTCTCCTCCTGGATCGTTTCTGCTTCTCCAAGGCCTCAAAATCTTTCAGGGCCCAATTGCTCCTCCCAGGCCTCAATGATTGCTCTCCTTTTCTGATCTCCCATGATAATCATGTAAGGAATATATCCACTGTGGATGGTGTTTCAGCAGGGAAGCTGGCCTTATTGATGGTTCATCCCGGATTATTTGGATAGTGAATGTGAGAAATACATGCTCATCACTAGGATTATGGAGCATGAATGAGGGAGATGGATCAGAAGTGGTGGCTAGTGAGAGTTCATGAAGGGTAAGTGAGATAGTGCAGTGGTGTTCAGGAAGGCCCGAGTTTGGACTCAAACACTCCCTCTCTGTGTGATCCTTAGTAAATCACTTGACCTTTCTCTCACCCTGAATTTCCTCATCTGTAAGATGGGGCTAATTACCTAGTGCCTACTTCACCGGATTGTGGTGAGGAACGTGTCCATGTGCTTAGAAAACCCTAACATGCCATATAAATGCGCTCTTGTTTTTATTGTCTTGGGCAAGTCATATAATCTTTCTGAACCTCAGTTTCTTTCTCCGTAAATCGGGGACAGCAATACTCTCTGGGTCATGGAATTTACATACCTGTGTAATGATAATTCACCACCAGAGGGCGCTGAGAATACCAACCCACAATGGTTTGCCATCCACCTGCTATCTTGGCTGTCACTTGGGCTCTGCCTAGATTCAAATGTCTGTGTCTAAAAGTGTGTCTGTCCACCAAATCAATCAATTGGGTCTGCAGCTCATCCAGTCATTCCATTTCAACTTTTTTATTTGCTTCATTGAATTACCTTTGCCAAGATTAGTATTTTTAAAAGTTTTATTGATATCTTTTGTCTTTGCATGTCCTTAATTTCCAAACACATCCTTCCCCCTCCCATACTCAATGAGCCATCCATTGTAACAAAGAATAAAAAGAGAAAAAAAGCAATTCCATAAAGCTAACTAACACATCTACTATGTCTGACAGTATATAGAGTTGTGTGTTCTACACTCAGAGTGGAATATCACCCCCTCTCCAAGGAAGGGAGAGGGGTGCATCTTCTAGTGCTTCAAGATCATTATAGCCTTTTAGAAAACGTTTCTAAAAGAGGTGTTACCATGCCCCTACCTCAATTACAGAGGGCTCAGATTGAATCCACTAGCCAGAGATAGGAACTAGGCATGAACAAGGCCTAGACATCTCTATTCAACCAATCAATCACTCAGTGACAGTGAACTGAATACAAACAACCCAGTTAAACAAGTGGACAGGGAGTAAAAGCTATTTGGTGAAGTGGAATGCTGCTCAAGGAATATATTAGGATTGGCTACGAACACTTGATCATGTTCTATGGGCCCGCATAATAATGCAAGCTAGTTTGGAATTAGTGGGCACTTTCAAGTGCTGGATGGCCCAGATGGAGAGCAGTTCTAACCAAGACCTTAGGAGGGAATTACTGAGAGAAACCAGAGAGAGAAAAGAGCTTTTTTGATCCCCTTTGACCTTCTAGACCTTGAAATGTTAGAGGATTTGGACTTCAAAATGTATCCTTGCTATGTCTTCAGAATAGTTAATAGCAACATCGGAGCCAAATTGAAACTAGATACACTGAAGAAAGGCAGATTCAAGACTCTACAAGGAGTGAGGATAACTTCATGAGGGCCCCACAGAAAAGGAGAAATGGATTTCCAGGAACTGTGAGTTCTCCCCTTTCTTACAAATGCTTTAAGCTTGAACCCACTTTCCCCTACACTCCATATATACTTGTGGGAGAATGTGCCCCAGTTTGGGGAGTGATTTTCTTACCAACTGTTCTTAGTAAATCACCTTCATAAATACCCATTTTGAAAAGCTAAGTCTGACTGGCTAATTGATATTAATTGATAATCAATGGAGGAAGCACCCTGGAGAAGGCACATGAGCTATATAGTACTAAAGAACCACTCTCAACCACTTTGAGTTATCCCTAGAACACTGAGGGGTGAAATAGATAGCACCTTTTGGGGATTTAGCTTGCCAATGGGAATGGGGGTTTGGGATAGTAGCCCCAGAGCCTGTGCTACACATTTAATCAGAGAGGTAAGAAAAAAGGATAAGTATAGCCATCACTTCAAAGTACCCAACTTTACATATCCCAGGCCATCACTAACCTTTAGCCCCCTGTTCCCACCTCCCAAGGAGCAGGAACGGCAAAAGTTTGGAAAGTCAATTCTTTGTGGCATCCACTCACGAAGAACTCCCATTGCTTAGACTGTTCTGATAAATACAGACTGTACGTGGTGAATGTGGGAAATACAGGGTACTTTTGGTGGCTCTTGTGGCCCCTAACTTCCCAAGACTTGAGATCAGCTGCATGCATCCATTGACATCTCCATCCCATTAGAGTTAGAACTAAAGAAAGTAGGGATAAAGAACGGGAGCACTGGCTCGCTGTCAGAGTATTCTAACAGCACATGGCATGAGGGGGATGTGGGAGCCAGCTTGTTCTTTTTTTCTGTAATCACTCTTTCCCAAACTTTGGGGTTCTTCCTTTCAAATTCCCCATGCCCACATTGTCCTTTAGATGGATGCTGCATGGACATGGTCTAACTTTATCTGCTTTCATCACAGCTGACCAGGACAATGTAATCTGAGAATGAGAGGACCCGGGTTCAAACCCAGGTTGAATGCTTACTATCTGTGTGACCTTGGGTGAGTCACTTTACTTCCCTAGGCATCAGTTTACTCCATATACAAAATGAGAAGGTTGGATTTGTTGGCTCATGGGTCACTTCTAGCTCTGTGATCTTCTGACATTCTTTGCCTCTAAAGACTAATAAAATAAAGTTTACTAAATCTCCAGGCTGACGAGCCAAGAGGTGACTCTTTCCTGAGTGTTCATTTGGGAGAATTGACTTTGACTCACTTCTTCCATACCCCAAAGGGACACTTTTGTGTCCTTCCCCATACCCACCCTGCCAGGTGACAGTCAATGGGAATTCATGCTAATAGTAACCTTAAAAACAATAGGGAATGGTAACCTCTTGATGTATGTAAATGATATGATACATATATAAAATGAACTCCAAGCCAAGCAGAACATATTAAAACCATTCTGGTTTGGATAATCCAGATCATGGCTCCCTTCCATTGATACAGCTCATTGAAAGGGAACCATAGTAGCCTGTCAGTGACTAATATTCCATGATACTGTCCCTCAGAGACCTTTAGAGGATGATGGAGCAAGACGGGAGCATCCTCTGACTGACGGAGGTCATAGGGAATGGACATGGGGTTGTTTTTTGCTTATAATAGGCTGCCAGATCCCATTACATGCAAATTTGGGCCTCCAAGAAAGAGATCAATCTGTAATTCCTTCAAATGGGATCATTTAAATTTATCCCTCAGAAAGGGGCTAGACCTCATAGGTCTTAGAATCCCATGGCCTCATTTTACAGAAGAAGAAATTGAGGCCCTAAGGGGTTAAGGGAATTGTCCAAGGCCATGCATCTGGTAAATGGGAAGGCCCCAGGGTCTTCTGAAGATATTCTGCCAGAGGTTCTGAACCTTTTTTGTCTCATGGCTGCCTTTGGCTGTCTGGTGAAGCCTATGGACCCCTTCTTGTAATAAAATTCTTAAATGCATAAAAGAAAATACACAGGATTACAAACGAAGCAAATTGCGTTGAAATATTGATAATGGTATAACTGATAAGTTCATGGACTTCCAGTTAAGAACCTCTGCACTCTTCCATATTGGTCCTGGAGGGAACTGTGCAGAAGAATGGGCTGGACAGGGGACAGTGGGGGCTTAGAGCAAGAATTGAGTCAGGGGCCTTGAGTGACAATGGGTCAGAATAGAATTTATAACATGTACAACCCAGAGACCAGAGGGAGCAACTGGTAGACCTGAGACCAAAGGATCAGTGAAAGGAAGAGAATAGGACAGCAAAAGAGAAAGCGAAAAGGAAAGAAAGAAGGGTCTGTGAGAAGGAGCTCAGGGGCGGCAGCATTGTACCTTTCTACTCTATCAACCTTGAAGGGGTGTAAACCCCTACAGGATACCTGCCAACCCTGCATCCTCTATCCCCTTCCCCGTATGTGTAAAGGCTTGTGGGTTGGGGATGTGGTCAGGGTCAGGGATGAAACCAGCACAGCTCCTTTCTCCCGCCTGCTCTGACTCACTGGGAGTGGTGGAAGAGACAAGGCCTTAAAAGCAAGGAATAAGCCATCCATTTGTTTGTCCTTATATCCCCATTGCCAGTGCCTTGACCCCCACAGGTGCTTCATAAAGGTTGAAGTGAAGTGAAGAATTAGCTGAGGAAGGACGAGGCAGGGCCTAGAGTTGGGAGCAAGACCCCTGACCCCAGTTTGGGATGCAGGGACTTGCCGAAACTTGGGTCCATTTTACTAAGAGTTTAATGCTACGCACACAGGCTTAATAAAGGTCTATCAGGCTGAACTCATTTGAATTAGTTTTGACTAAAAAGGTACAAAAGGAAGAGTAGAAGGGGGTTGGGCCTAGGATGCCATCTTGATGGATTGGAGGGCTGGGTAGAGGCACTCATACTCCACTCTAGAAGAAAGTAGGGAGGTGAGGGAGTGTTTATAGGTGCTTCCTACCACCTGGCAGAAATCTATGGCTCCTGGAGAGATGGGCAAGCTTTGTTGGCCTCTGGTGTCTGTTCCCATTGCCACTTAAAAGTTGACATTGTTACACAGGAGTCATCTGTGCTGGCTAGAGAGGGCTACCTGAATGTTGGTGGGCCACAGGAAGGGGCCTGCTCTGGGAAGACTAGGGAGTCACTGACCCATGCTGGGCACTGGGCCCTGCAGCTCTCCAGCAGGCACCAAGGCCTGGGGCATCTCGCTGCCACTCAGGGTACAGTAATCACTGTTGCTGGCGGAGCAGCTCTCCAGGCGCTGATCCTCTTCCTCCAGGTAAATGGGAAGGTATCCCACAGCTAATGAGCTAGCCTGGCTGGCTCCAAGGAAGTCTAGGTGGCCCTGACCATCACCACTATCACCATGCCTGTCTATCACCACCCCAGGCAGCTGCCAAGTCTCCAGCTCTTCAACGCTGAGGTACTTAGACTCTGGGTCCTGCTGGGTTGCCTCTTCAGGAGGTCCTCTGGGTTTGCAGGGATCCTCCTCTTCCATGACATCTACCTTCTTGGGCTTCGTTGGGAAGCAGGTGAGGTGAGAAATCGACTCTTGGAATATGAGTCCCAAGAGCTCATCTCTGGTCAGGACCCTCCTATCCATGGTCCCCTGCCTTCTGAGCTGGGGACCAAGGAGGTCAGATCTGGCCCACATCTGAAACACAAGCAAAAACATCTGAATGGAGGGGTGAGGTTCCCCTAGGCCAAACTGGATCGTGAACAATTAGTCACATAAATGCTGAACCATGTTCTAAGGCTCTCACTGAGCTGACTTGTGATATTCATTCATTCATTTTAACACACGTTGCACGTGTGTACTTCCTGCTTCCATGCCTTTGCTAATGCCTCTCCTTTGATGTGGCGTATTCTCCCTCTCCACTCCTGATTAGTGAAATCCTTCAAGCACTGGCCCCAACCCTACTTCTCTTCCTTGACCACCCCTCCATCCCCACCAGCCAAGAGGTGTCCTCTCTCCTGGACTCTGAGCACGTCTTTTAATCAATCAACATGCATTTATTAAGGAACTACTCTCCTTGAAACCATGCTAAGGACCAGGGATACAAAGACAAAGTGAAACAGTTCCTGCCCTTAGGAAGCTTACATCCTACAAGGGGAGACAATGTGTATATGGGAAAGTATGTGCAAAATAAATACCAGGTATTAGGGAGGGAGCATTAGTGGGGAAAATCAGGAAAGAGTTCATGTAGAAGGTACTTCTTGAGCTGCGTGATAAAGATTTCTTATCTGGCACTGATTGTACAATGCCTAGTGTTGCTGGTTATGAGTCACCATGCATATAACACAATCACTAGATCCTTAATGGTAAAGACAATGGCTTATTCTTCGCTCGTACCCACACATGCACACAAACATACGTGCACACGTATGCGCACAAGAGATTTATTAAAGATGAGGAAGATATAGTTACAAGGCAATTTTTGTGGGGAAAAAAAGATCTAGGGGCCTCAGTGGAAGAGGAGGACAGGCTTAATGTGAAAGAAATGTGATATGGTTCCCAAGAAGCTAGTAGAAAAAAAAGAAACTAGTAGGATCTTAGCCTGCATTAAAAGAAGTAAAATGTCTAGAATGGAAAGGTGATAGTCATCCTGTCTCCGGCCCTGCTAGGCCATATCTCAAGTATTCATATTCAGTTTCTCCCTTGGTGACCTGGAAGAAGGCAGTAAGAGTGGTGAGGTCTGAAACTATACCATGTGTGAGATTGGCTGAAGGACTGAGGATACTTAACTTTGAGAAAGAATTCTAGTCGGAAGACAATTTATGTGGGGGGAAAAGGTCTGAGGGCCTCTGGGAAAAGGGGAAGACAAGATCGTTATTAATAAGCATTGTAATAGGAGGGAGAAGGAGGTGGTTCATGAAGGCACTCAGAGGACAGGACGCCCTGACAGTTAAAATGGAGCTCTCCTGTGGAAAAATGTTGGGTCCCACATTTCTGAGCCCCAAAGGCTATTGGGGTGCCTTAAGAGGTAGTGAGCTCCCTGTCACTAGAAGTCTTCACACAGAGGCTGGATAATGTCTTGTCAGGAATGTTGTAGGGAGAGATGATTCTTGGTCAGGCATGGGTTAGACTAACTAAATAACCTCTGAGATCCTTTCCAACTCTCAACTTTTGCATGGGATCCAGGTGCTGTCTTCAGGTGTTTGTGGTGCTGTCATGTGGGAAGGACAATCAGAATTGCTCTGCTTGGCCCTAGAGGGCAGGTCTAGAGGTGCTAAGTTGTAGAGGCAGAGCTTAGGTCAATATAAAGAAACCCCCCTAACCGGGCTCTCCAAAAGTACAATGGACTACATCAGAAGTGGTGAGTTTCCCATCATCAGAGGTCTTCAATTAGAGGATGGATGATCACTGTTGGGGATGTTATCGAGGGGATTTCTACTCAGGTACCAGTTGGACCAGACGGCTTTCAGAGGCCCTTTCAGGGGTCCCTTCCAACTCTGAGATTCTTTGGGGTCTGAGGAGACTCACTAAATGTCTCATGAAATTTGGTTTGGATCCTTCCTATGCCCTTATGTTCTGATTTGTATTACAGTTAGCTGGTGTATGTCTTATTTCCTCCATTAGGCTGTAAGGTTGCTGAGGGCAGTACTTCTCTGCATCCCTCCCCTCTCTCCCACACGCTGCTGAGAACAGGGCCTTCCTCATATAGAAGGTGAGAGTTGCTGAATTCAGTCAAGTACTACGCTGAATGACAATCAAGACTGTAACTTCTTGTTTGAGCTTATGTTCCCCACTCCCAATAAAAGCATTTCTTAATAGGATCCCTACCCTAGGAAGACTGAGAGACAGAAGATGGTGATCTACTGGTTTTGGTCTCTCTCACTGGCTAGGGACCACAAATGATTTAGCGGCAAGAAGGGTAAGGAGTACTGGGTCTGGAGAAGAAGCTTAGATCTACCTGTGCCAAGGAGAAAGCAGGGCCATACTGAGCTGGGAGGATCCCCCAAGAAGTGGGGGAGTACAAGGGTACCCTGAGAAGGGAGAAATGCGGCTTGGATGAGATACTCAGCTGCTGCTCCATTAGGCATTCTCCACCTCGCTCTGTCAGGCTGCTCTCAGCCTTGGTGGTACACGTCTGGGGCAATGACTTTCAGAAGAGCAGCCCCAGTCTCAGAGCTGGCGCTGCTCTTCCTTCACGAACTCGTGGTTTTTGCCCCTTGTAATTTATGTACCCTTGGGAGATGGATATCACAAGTGTTACCATGACCATCTTGTAGAAAATAATAGTAAGCGTAGCTGACATTTATGTGGCACCTTTAGGGTTACAAAGTGCTTTACGTACACGTTATTATTTACATACATCGTCTCGTTTGGTCGCCATAAAACCTCTGCGGGGCAGCTAAATGGAGCAGTGGGTGGAGTGTTGGACCTGGAGTCAAAAAGACCCAAGTTCACACCCAGCTTCAGACACTTTCTAGCTGTGTCATCCTAGGCAAGTTACTTAACCTCTGGCAGTTCCCTCATCTCTAAAATGGGCATAATAAATCTGCCAGGGTTGTTGTGAAGATCAAACGAGGTATTTATAAAGTACTTTGCAAACTTTAAAGTGCTATATGAATTTTAGTTATTATTACTAGTGGCATTATTATCCCCATTTATAGACAAGAGGATGGAGGATCAGAGAAGTAATCATGGCACTAAGGGTATTAATAGACAGGATTGATCTTTCCATTAGCCACCAATAAGGGGAAGAGGCATGAGAGGCCCATCGGGAACCCCTGGCAAGAGGTCTCTCCCTCTGGCTAAGGATCTCGAATGATTTAGTGGCAAGGAGGGTAAGAAGATGTCTAGTGTCTAGATTCTGAGGCATGGGGGGGAGGCATGGGTTTCCAGAATTACCTGAAAGTTTCCATTATGTACAGTGTAGAGGGGCCTGAAGAAAGCTGCAGGTGAGGGAACATTCTGGTAGAAGGTTTTCTTCACTCTGGAGGGCAGCAGAGAAATAGCAAGAAAGATCAGCTAGGGCAAGGGAGTACTAGCAGAAGCAGGGTTGGGATGAGGCAAAACTTGAAGTAGGAGGGACCAAATGAATGAGGAGAGGCAAGGAATTCTTGAAGAATCTTAGGGTTAGAAAGGAGCTCAGAGGTTATCTAGTCCAAGCCATGCCTGACCAAGAATTCCACCCCCCCCCCCACAACCCTGACAAATCATTATCCAGCCTCTGTTTGAAGAAGTCTAGTGACAGGGATCTCACTACCTCTCAAGGCAGGCAGTGTGCTGGACTTTTGGACTTATATATGTGGGGCACCAGCATCACATAAGGAGCAAAGGCAGGATTGAAATTCAGGTTCTTTGACTCCCAAACCAGCATTATTTCTATTACACTACACAGCAGAGTCATAATTAGGACAGGATTCCTGGGCCTTTGCCATAGGTCTCCAACAACGGGGAGATGTGCTTACTCTCTGTGACAGACTTACTCCCTCTCCTCTTTCTCTTTCCACAAATTGTCCCTGTTCATTTGCACAGAACTGGGATTCATTTGGTGGGGAGGAGAATGTGTACTCCTCCTCAACATCTGAATTCACAGTTATGGCTCTGTCTGAAAGGCTTCTTCCTTCTTGGAACTCCAGTCTCCTAAATGATGGATTGTCAAGATCCTCCTCCCCCAAGAATGTCTGTGGCAGGAGGCCTGGGGAAGGGACAGGTAGACATTCTGCTCTTAGTAGGCTCCCAAGTGAGGGGCAGGAAAGTGGGGTGGGCTGGAAGTTCTTGTAGCCTATGATTGGGAAAGCTAGACCCAGTCTCCTCTGGGGTCCTCTACCTGGGAAATAGCTTGAAAAGGATGTAAGGCAGGCTGATCAGGAAAAGGAGCAGGGAGAAAATGATGATCGTGTTAGTGGAGCCTTCTTGGGTTGGGGGGGAGACACCTGGAAGACACCAAACCATCAATCCATTAGCACTGTCAGGTAATCTTCTGGGAAACTGATCCTTCCCCTCCATGGCCAGTAAAATGAACAGATGAACCCAAGTGCCACCATAGACAAGAACCGAAGCTTCAGTTGGCAAAAGCCAGATATCTTATTATAAATAAAGTCATCTTAACAACCATCATTGAATGTAGTGGAAAGGGTCTTGGACTCGAAATCTAGGGACCTGAGTTCAAGCGGATAGGATGGGATAGGGCAGGAGAACTGAGGCTTTCCCCCAGAGCATTGAAGGCTCTTTCAGCAGTTTATTAATAATAATAGTTAACATTTTACATAGTGCTAACTATACCATGCTAACCACTTTACAAATATTATCTCATTTCACCCTCACAACAACCCTGGGAGGTAGATATTATCCCCCTTCTACACATGAAGACACAGAGGCAAATGGCAAACCCAGGGTCACATAGCTAGGAAGTGTCTGAGACTGGATTTGAGTCTTTCGGACTCCAGGCCAGCGTTGGTGTACCACCTAGCCCTGATCCTGCTGTTTACTAGCCATGTGTCTTTCTGTTTCCTGATCTATAAAAAGGAGATAATAATATTTACAATACTAACCTGTAAGGAGATTTGTGTTTTATATATATATATATATATATATATATATATATATATATATATATATATATATATATATGTGTGTGTGTGTGTGTGTGTGTGTGTGCGCGCGCGCTATCATCATTATTGAGTTTGTTTTTGTATTTTTGTAACTTTGGGCAAATCAGCTAAACTTTTAAGCCTCTTGGAGTTCCAACATTGTACTGGGCACTTTGGGTAACAATAAACATAATACAGTTTCTTCCCCTCAAGGAGTTTTCGGTCCACCTTTGCTATCTGTCCTATGGAATTAAGTGAAACAGCATATTTGGAAAATGCTTTGGAAAGTATAACAGAATTAGCACTGGCACAGGTAAGTTCCTAATGTATGAATATTTGACTCGCTGCCATCTTTTAGACTGGTAAAGGGGTTGGGAAAGGAGCATCTTACCTCGTTTGAAACAGTATTATTTTCAACCACTGTACTTTTCATTGCAAATGGACATAGAATGTTTCCGTTTTATTAAGGTTAAATAGGCTTGTGTAGGCTAGCTAACCTACCATGAATAATGTGTTCAAAAAATGAACTTACTGCCTTTCCCCTAAAGTATCACCCATCTCTTAATATCTCTATTTGTGTTGAGGGCACTCACAGTCTCTCAGGCTTAAAATTAGAGATCTATCTTTGACTCTTAACCCCTATAGCCAATCATTTGCCCAAACCTGTCTATTCTACTCCCACAATAACTCTTAAATCAGTCCCCTTCTTTCTACTCCCGCCACATAGTCCCAGTTCAGGCCTTCACTCTCTTTTTCCTAGACTATCATAATAACCTCCTAATTGGTCTCTCTGCCCTCCAGTCTATTTCCTAACTAAACTCATCTGTCATACCTCTTCAAAGCTAATATGTCACTATAATCTTGTCACTCCTCAGCTGAAAAACCTTCAACTCCCCCATTCCCGTCCCTACCAAATAAAAGGTAAATTCCTAGTCCTGGCACTCCTGATCAAAGCTCTCCACAATCTGGCTACGACTACCTTTCCAGCCCTTTTCATGCTACCGGTCTACTTCAAATAATCAGCAAGCATTTATTCAAGCACTTTCTATTTGACAAGCATTCTCTATATGCTACAAGTGCATAAATGAAACACTCCCCACTTACAAAGAGATGTCATCCTAATAGTGGAGACAACTAGTATGTTGTATATATATAAAATATATGGCATAAATATAAACTTTGCAGGGGAACTCTAACAGATGGGGGGCATCAGGAAACGCTTCACATAAAAGATGATGCTTGACTTACATCTTAAAGAAAGAGAGGATCTCTATGAGATAGAGGAAAGGAGCTAGTATATTCCAGGCATTTAACACAGCCAGTAAAAATGGGAGACAGAGGGTCATGTGCAAGGGACAAAGAAAATCAGTTTGGCCATATTGAAGAGTGTGGAAAGATAGGTTGGGACCATTTATCATAGATTTCAAAAGCTGAACGGAGTTTATATTTTAACCTAGAGACAATAAGAAGTTTCTGGAGTTGATTAAATAAGGAAGTCATTAGGAAAATTACTTTGGCAGAAGCTTATAGACTGGACTAGAGTGGGGAGAGACAAGGCAGAGAAACCAAACAGAAGACTGTTTTGGTGATGGGCACATGGGAGAAAGTCATGCGAGTAGAGAGAAGGGGACAATTGGGAGAAATGTTGTGGAGGTAGAAGGCAATATTTGGCAACCAATTACATAAGTGGGGTCAAAGAGGGTGAGGAATGTAGGATGATGTCCAGGTTACAAACTCGGGAGATTAGAAGAAGAGTGGTGCCTTTGAGACAAATAGGGAAGGTTGGAAGAGGGATTGGTTTGGAGGGAAAGATAATGAGTTTAGTTTTGGATATATAGAGTTTGAGATGTATCTGGGACACTCAGCTTGCAATGTCCAATAGGCAGTGGGTGATGAGGGCCTTTTGCACTGGCCATCCCCCATGTCTGGAATGCTCTGTCTTCTCCTACGCACCTCTTTGCATTAAGATTCAATTCAAATGCCACCTTCTGCAGAAGACCTTTCCTGGTCCATATAGCCTAGTGCCTTCCCCACTAAGGTTATCTCGTATTTATTCTGTGTATCTGATATATAACAATTTATGTGCCTCTTGTCTCTCCCATTACATTTTTAATGTCTTGAATGCAAATCTGCGTCCTGCCTCTCAAAGTATTACCAGCATTCAATAAGTTATTTGTTGTTGAATTGATTTGATAATACTCTTTCTATGGGGAAAGGCATTTGATAGGTATATTGGGAAAGAGGGAGAATTTGGAGAGGGAGAAAGATGATGACAAAAAAGCAAAAGCAAACATCTTTTTAAAAAAAGAAAACACATTCTGAGTCCTAAACAACCATTTCACCTGTGAACTTTTGGAAAATAGGCCCTTGATAAATTGGGGACTTCTAATGAATTCAACCCAACAAATCTTTCTAAAATCCTACTGTGTGCAACACACTGCACTAGGCACTGAAGACACAAAAGTGAAAAAGCCTTGCCCTGAAAGAGCTTACAACCTAGTGGCAAAGATACATGATGGAAAACACAGTGTGATGGAGGGAAAGAAGTGATCCAAAGTGATCTAGAAAAATTTGGGAAGGGAAAGAATAATTTTGGAAGGATCTGGAAGTCAATAGGAGATCAGGGAAGGAGGTGGCAGTTGAGCTGGGTCTTGCAGGAAAGGAAAGATTTGAACAGAGACCCAAAGTAAGTGTGTAACAGGCAAGTGAGACCATCTGCAGGAATGCAGTGAAAGTGGGAGAGCATGAGATGAGACCAAGGAGCAGCTAGTAAGAAATAAGAAGCCTACCTTGTGTCATAAAACACCTGAAAGGCACTGATGTGAAATAAGATGCAAGGAGGAGCAAGACTGTGGGAATCCTTAAGGGCCAGGGTGTGGAATTTACACTTTATGCTTTAAGAAATAGAGAACTCCTGAAGATTTTTAAACAGGGGAGTGCCATGGTCCTACCTGTGCACTAGGAAGGTCCTTTTGGCAGCTATGTGAAGGATAGGTTGGAGAGTGGAGAGACAGGGGTGGGGGGACAGAAAAAGCAGGTAGAATGCCATTACAACAGTAACAGTGAGATGAGAAGTGATGCCCGCTTCAGCTGGGGGTGGTGAAAGTATGTGGAGAGGAGGTAGATGCAAGAGATGTTATGGAAATAGGCTTGAAAGGAGTTCCTGAGAGACGGGAGAGGGAGGAGATAAGGGAGAAGGAAGAGTCAAAGATGACTCAGGTTTCAAACCTGGGTGGCTAGAAGGATGGTGGTACTAGAAATGGGTGAGTCAGGAGGAATAGCATGCATAGGCAGGGACCGTCTTTTACCTTTCTTTGTCTTTCCCTGTGCAGCAACTGGCACAATGCCTTCTGTATAGGAGGCGCTTAATAACATAATAACACAGTAGGCACTTAATAAGTGCATATTGCAAGACAGTTTCAAAGGACTTGTGGTTATTGCCCTGATGAAAAATGCTATCCTTCTCCAGAGAAAAAACTGAAAGAGTTGAATATAAATCAAAGTACATTTTTCTTACTTTATTTTTCTGGGTTTTGGTTTATTTTTTTGTTTCTTTGGTCTGTATTCTCTTTTGCAATGTGCTTGCCTTCTCAAGGAGGGGGAAGGGAAGAAAGGGGAGGAGGGAATTTGGAACTCAAAAATTCTTTTAAAAGATGTTAAGGAGGCAGCTAGGTGGTGTAATGGGTAGAGCGCCAGCCCTGGAGTCAGGAGGATCTGAGTTCAAATTTAGCCTCTGATATTTACTAGCTATGTCACCCTGGGCAAGTCACTTAACCCTGATTGCCTCCCCCCCAAAAATGTTAAAAATTGTTTTTACAGGCCATTGAGAAACAAAATAAAATAAAATAAAAACATTCTAAAAAAAGTGCTTCTTGGGTCATTTTGGATGCCAACTCTCAGTCTCTTTCCTCCACATCACCATGTCCCTACCCCTACAGCTAGGGAAAGCTGGGGGAGCTTGGGCATGAGGACTTTGTGAGGGAGTGAAAGGAGTTCTGCTCTTTTCTGGACATTCGTTGTGCCAAGGAATACAGAACCTGCCCCAGGAGGGTTATGAGAAAGCAGAAGCTCTCCCTGTTCTCGCTGGTTAAAAAGGAAACTCAGCAGCTCTCCCAGAGAACTGGAAGCTTGGGAAGTTCCCAGGATAGTAATAGCAGCCCACCTACCTAGAGAGCTGGGAGACTGGAACTGCAGGACTGGACTCCACTCGCTCCATTGGCTCCTGTATCTGAAATCTTCTTCCTTGTCACCCAAAGGTTCACCTATTTCCTGGGAGCCCAGACGACAGCGCAGCCGGGCCTCATAGGTCAAGCCAGGGCTAAACTCAAATGCTTCAATGGTGGCCACAGTCACCCCCGCAATGTGATCTTTATGTCTTGCCCGCTGTGGGGGATTCATATACATTGTCAATGGGAAGGCCTGAAGTTCAAGGCAGAGAGCTTGGATCCTGGGCTTCCACAGTCCTAACCCCCATAACCCCAACCTGTATGGAATGTGAGGGTCTCCCAGACTGTTCCTGCCTTATAGCAATCACAGTCTTGGATTCCTGCACCTTTGTGTCAGAATGTCTGTCTTAGGTCAGCAGCCTTTGGACAGCAGGGGCTGGGTCCATGCCCACTTCTCTGGGTCAGGTACTACACAAGTTGGGTGCTAAAGAAAGGCTTAGGGGAAAGGAGGAGTGGGAATGGGCATGTCGATATTGGGCTTGGGCTAGGAGAGGCTAGGAAAGACTTCTTATGTCAGAGACACCCCCACCCAAAAGTCTTCCCAAGCTGGGGAAATTGGGGGATGCTGACACATCTGGGTCAGCATCCTTACCTCCCAGGCTTCCCCAGACTGCCTCAAGGCCAGTTCATAGCTGAGGAGTTTGTACAGCTCTTCGATTGGAGGGTTCCAGGAAATGACGCAGCCTCTAGAGCTGACATTGCTTTGCAGGTTGGAGGGAGGATCGAGCTTGACTGGAACAGAAAGAACCCAGCTGAATCCAGGCCTGAGATCTCCCGAAGGCTTCCAGAGGCTGCTTCTGATGGTTTGGTTGGGACGGGGAAACTGAGCAGGGGTAGGTAGGCCCTTTTCAGATCAGGAGTCCTCTCCACCTACCCCAACCCAACTTCTAAAAGCTCAGCAGTGACAGAGGGGGCCAGATAGGGGACCGAGGTCAAAGAGATGGCAAGCAAACAAGGATCTGAGCAGGAAAGACAGAGAATCCTAGAGTCCTGGGGAAGGAAGGAGCCAGGAGAAGTCATCTCTTTCATCTATCTACCTTCAGGTAAGGCTGGAGAGCCTGGTTCCCCCTTTCTTAAGAATCTGCAGAAAGAAGGCTCTAAGGCTTCCATTGGTGATGTGGTCCCTCCATTGTAGGAAGTTTTTGATTTTCCTGTGTCTAACTGAAGTCCTTCCTGTTGCCATTTAAACTAATTCTCTCTTGTCTGATCCTCCACAGACATGGAGAATAGTGGCTCCTAGTCATCCAGCCAGGCCGCCTCCATAAAGGAAGGGTGCTAGAGGAGGATCATGCTCCCTCATACTGCTGACAAGTTTTTAATCACTCCTCATCCCCTTGCTTTCTCCATTCCCAAGGTACATAGAACTAGGCTCCAGGTCTTTCCTCCAAAACCTGATCTCCAGTCTGATTCGGATCAGAGACCCCAGACTTGGTCCTAACTCTAGGGCTTTCTTTGCAAAAGTTAGGCAGGGCAGGCAGAGGCAACTGGGCAACTAGGAGGTGCCATGGTATCTCCCTAAACTCAGAGGATGTGAACATAAAACATCAAGGCTAAGAGGCTGCAACATGGGTCCTTCAAGGCAGTGGGCACAATCCCATCTTCCTTGGATCTAGCGAGCTACTGAGAAGTCTGAGGCATCAGTGTTTTATTTTTCTTCCAGATTGGTTTGTTTGTTTGTTTGAAACCAAGTCTTCTTATCTCAACCAAGCTGTACATGCAGTTGCTACTTATGACCTGATCCCAGTGCTGGTAATTATGGAAGCTTTAACCTGCTCCATTTTTCCATCATGGGCTAGTTCATATTTCCTCAGGCAACCTGGCCATCCACTCTTAGGGATTTACCTTTTTAATGCTAGACTTAATGTCAACACCCAATCAGCTTTAGCCCTACTCTCAGGACTCCCAAACACAAAAGATCCATCAGCCTCATCCTCCCCTAGTAATTGAGATTACAGGTACGGGCTACCATACTCAGGAACTAACATATCACTGTTCCTGAAGGCTAGAAAGTTTCCTTGCCTGGAATATCGAATACTCCTACTCCCATCCCTCTGATCCTGGGGTAAGAAAGCACTCACTGTTCTTCCTGGGCAGATACTTGGGGTCCAACAGATACACCAGGTCCACTCCAGATACACTGACATGGAAATTGATGGTGAACTCATCAAATACTGTCAGTACTTTGTCTGGTGGGAGTTCTAGTGTGCAGGTGCCCATCTGGAGGATGCAGCTGTAGTTTTCATGTGCTTCCAAGTTGCTACAAAGCACAAGCAAGGAGAGAGTTGGCTAGTTAGATGTAAGGGGGATACTCTCTTAACAGAATACAGATGCCCCTGGATTCTTCATCCTTGATCTTGGGACCTAGGCCTCTCCCTCACACTCCCTCCTCTCCACCTCCACCAAACCTATGGGTTGCCAAGGTCTACCCCTTTCAGGAAGTGTTCCCTGATACTCTAGCCTATACTGATCTCCTCCTCTGACCTTCAGTTACAAGGGATGTAGAAAACAAATGAGACATAGTCCCTGCCCTCAAGAAACTTAAAGTCTTAAAGAAGATCAGAATGTAACATAGATGTGAATAACTACAATACAGATTACCATATGATAAGGCTATAAAAGAGGGACAAGAAAAGGTGCTGTGAGAATGCAGAAGATGGAGAGATCAATGAATTGGATGTAGAGCTAAGCAAGGGTGCTTAGATATCACCCAATACAACCCCATCTTGCAAATGAGAAAACTGAAGCCTAGAACTTGTCCAAGGTCACATGGCAGGAAGGAGTAAAGCCAAAAATCAAACTCTTCTCCTTTGACTCCACCCCACTCCACTGCCTGGAGAAGGTAGCATTAGAACTGGGCTTTCCATGCATACATACATACATACACACACATTTGTCTTTCCCAGAAATGCTGACCTAGCACTAAGCATATGGTAGGTGCTCAATAAAGACTTGCTGATTGGCTGGCTGTTAACATTCACTAACCACTGTTAGGAGCTGTCCTTACTGGCCCTGAATCTGTCCTAGGATCCTAGGAGGGAGAAAGTATCCTCCCCTTCCAAACCCTCCCTACAACTGGTGCCCAGGCCAAGAAGTCAATATCCCCCCAAACCAAGGCTGGGACCTTCCCCCTTCTATGGGCCTGGTTAGGCCTTACCTGGTGAAGAGGAGTTGATGGACGGTGCCTTGTCTTGGTAGGGTGGTGGTCCAACTACAATGGATCGTAGTTATGTAGTTATTGAGGCAGGTCAAGGCTCCAAGTTGCTGAGCTGCAGTAGGGAGGGAGCAGGGAGGGAGCAGGGAGGGTGTTTGGTCTTTACGTTGTGTCTTACTCTCCCTGACACTCTTTCCTTGGCCTCCAGGGGTAGGAGAGGGCCCTGTTGCCTGAGATTCAGTTCTGAGATAGGGGCCCTGGGGAGCTGTATGATGGGAAGCAATTCTTCCCTCCACCCTCAAAGCCTGAAGAATACCCAGGCAACCAAGGACTCAATCCAGTTAGAACCAGTCCATGAAGGAAGGATTCTAGAAGATGCCACAGTTCCCTATGGAATGGGGGATGGGATAAAAGGAAGATGGGAAGAAGGGCTCCCTTGAAGCAGCAGCATATGAATGCAAACTGGATCACCCCACCCCCACTCCTCACCTCCTCTTTCCCCTCCACTAAAGGACACCACACAGAACCAGGTAAAAAGCAGCACACAGAAGGCTCTCTTTCCAGAAATGCCCATGGAACATGGCCCTGAAACAGAAACAACTGTTACAACTCAATGAACATCAGGTGCTTCCCTTGGTACAAGGAATTGTCCTGGGTTCTGAGGGCTATGAAGGTGAAAAAGGAAACAGCCATTGCCCTCAGAAGCTTACAATCTAATAAGAGGAATAAATGGACAAGGAGAAGGGTAATAAAAGATAAAAAGTGATGGGACAAAGGATATAGCTAGACAAACTGCCCTGGGAAAATTTGAGGAGAGAAGAGATACTTTCAGCTGGGAAGTTGAAGGAAGGCTTCATGGAGGAGTTGGCACCTGAGCTGAGTCTTGGAGGAAGAGAAGGATTAGAACTGGCAAAAATGAGGAGAGTGTGGTACATGTCTGAGGGTTAGCCAGCATAAATAAGAAGCGAGAAATAGCAGCACATGGCCAAGAAACAGCTAGTAGTCTAGCTCGACTGGAGGGAGGCCAGAGAGGAAGAGGAGGTAAAGAATAGATTAGAAACAATGCAAGGTTCTAAGACAGCTCCAAAAGTCTCATGATAGAAAAGGCTGTCAACATCCAGAGAAAGAATTAAGGAGTCTGAATGTAGATTGAAGCAAACTATTTGCTTTCTTTTTTTGGTTTGTTTTTGTTTTTGTTTCTGTTCTGTCTCTTCTTTCTTGTGGTTCATTCCATTGGTTATAGTTCTCCTTTACAAATTTGCTATTGTGAAAATACGTTTAGTGTGAAGGTATATGTAGAACCTATGTCAGACTGGTTGCCTTCTTGTGTGGGGATGGGGGAGGAGAAGAAGGGGGAGAAAATATGAAACTCAAAAACTTGGGGAACTGAATGTTGTAAACTAAAACTAACAATCAATTAACTGAAAAAAAAGAAATCACACTGGGCTTAAGGAAAGGCATATGCTAGGCCTCATCAACATCAGGCAACAGCCATTAATAAAATCACATAGGGCACTCAAAAAAAATAATGGATTAGAGAAGGAGAGATTGATGGCAGGGAGATCATCCAGGAGGTGGTCATAATAATCCTGGGGAGAGATGATAAAGAGTGGGATTAGTGTGATGGCAATGTGAGGGGAGAGAAGCAGACTCTCGTTGTTGTTGTTGTTCGTCCTTCATTCTTGAAGAGGACCAATGACATCAGGAGAGTGATGTCTTGACTTGCAAGTGAATTGGATTTAAGTGAGTCAGGGCTGTACAAAGTCATCAGCCTCACTTTCTCCTCCAGTCATTGGAGTCCAGTGGCAAGACAAAGGTCAGGACAACTGGAGATGACTCCAAGAGGAGCAGACACATGCAAAGAAGTAGAATAGGCAGAGCAGAGAGGAACATTAGAGATCATCTTCTCCAACCCCCTTGCATGTATATTATTTGATTGTACATAGGGGGACGGGGCAATGGATGTAGAAGTATCAAACGTGCCTGAGGTGTTGACCCTAGGTGACTGGAAGGACAGGGGTGCTATCAACACGAAGAGGAAAGTTGGAGGAGGCTGCTGGTCCATCTTTCATACCACTGCCAAAATAGTTTTCCTAAAGTACAGCTCTACAGTTTGGAACCATGCCCAAAGGGCTATAAAAATGTGCATACCCTTTAACCCAGCAATACTGCTTCTCGAGCTGTATCCCAAAGAGGTCCTAAAAATGGGGAAAGGACCCACATGTACAAAATTATTAATAGCAGCTCTTTTTGTGATGGCAAAGAATTAGAAATTGAGGGGATGCCCATCAACTGGGAAATGGCTGAACAAGTTGTGTTATATGAATGCGATGGAATGTTATTGTACCATAAGCAGTGATGACCAGGTGGACTTCAGAAAAACCTGGAAAGATTTCTATGAACTGATGCTGAGTGAAGTGAGCAGAACCAGGAGAACACTGTATACAGTAACAGCCACAGTGTGTGAGGACTGATTTTGATAGACTTAGCCCTTCTCAGCAATGCAAGGACCTAAAACTTTTCCAAAGGACTCATGATAGAAAATGCCATCCACATCCACAGAAAGAACTATGGAGTCAGAATGCAGAGTGAAGCAGACTATTTTCTCTTTTGTTTTGTTTCTCATGGTTTCTCCCATTCATTTTAACTCTTCTATGCAACATGACTAATGTGAAAATGTGTTTAATAGGAATGTATGTGTAGAGCCCATATTAGATTACATGCCATTTTGGGGACAGAGGGGTGAGGGAGGGGGTGAAAATTTAAAATTTATGGAAGTGAGTGTTGAAAACTGAAAATAAATAAATTAAAAAAAATAAAGTACAGCTCTAACTGTGTCTCAGGCCCTCAATCAAAAAACTTCCTTGGCTCCTTCCTGTCCCTAGGATCATATGCAAACTCTTCACTCAGCTTGGCATTCAAGAACCTTGACCACCTGGCCCCAACTTTCCATTCCAGCTTCTCCTTGCACCACTCACTCCCTTTCATGCCCTTCATGTTCTAGTCAAAATGGACTCCTAGGCAACCAATCCCTGAGTTCTCCCACATGGTGCCCAATCTCATGTCAGAGAGCAGCAGAGAGGCAGGATGGTGCAGTAGGAAGCACACTCGAAAAAGAATCAGCAGTTCTGGGATGGAGTTCTAACTTTGCTGCTTGACTTGCTGTCTCGCCTTGGAGGTGGTATCACTTCTCCATCTCAGCAAACCTCGATTTCCTCCTCTACAAAATAGGGATGATAATCTCTACTCCGTCTACCTCACGGGGCATATTATGTGAATTAGATGAGACAGTATGTGTAAAAATGCATCATAAGCAGCAAAACTCTCTACAAATGTGAACTAGTTAGATTTCTGAAGGATGGGATAGTTAACTATTCAGCACCCACTGAAATTCATCGGTAAGTTCTCCTCTTCCATCTCCTCCCTAGGGAGGGAGGAGGTGGCTGTTTTCCCTCCCAGCCTAATTCTCCAATTCAATTACAGTTATTCCTTCCACATCACTACTTTCCCGTCAAGGTTTCCATATATAGCAGGTTGACATAAGAAATTAAATGGGAATTTGGGGGGAGGTTTGCGGAAGCGACTGACAACACTTGAAGGCTAGCAGACAACACAGAGCCTATGACCAAATACTTAACCCACATTTTACAGTAAGGTACTGTGAACACTCCATAAAAGAAAATGAAAAAACTCAGACCTCTCCAGTAGGAAGGGAGGGATGGCCAAAAAAATTTTAGTTGGATTTTTCAGATCACAAGGTGGGTCAGGAAAGGGTGGGGCAGGAAAGGGTGGTAGAGGAAAGGGTGGTGCTATGCCCCTCACCCCCTAGATGAGGAAAGGATAACTGTAAGCAATAAAATGAATTAAAATGCTGTGCTGAGTGCTAGTACTATAAAGATAAAAGGGCAACAGTCCCTAGTCTCATGGACCTTACGTCATACAGGAAGGGACTTTAGGGATCATCTAATCCAACCCCTTCATTTTGTGTATCAGAGAAACTGAGGCCCAGAGAAAGGAAGCAACTGGCCAAGTTTACAACAGAACCAGGACCAGAACCCAAATCTACTGATTCTTAGGCTATGGCACTTCCCACTATATTGTACTGACTTCCCTATTCATTCCTACAGTGGAGGAGATCCCATTTCTGAAGGAGAAGTTGTTGCTTCTGTCCTCTCTCTCTGTCTCTCTCTCTCTCTCTCTCTCTCTCTCTCTCTCTCTCTCTCTCCCTCTCCCTCTCTCTCTCTCCCACACACCAACCATGATTCCATGATTATGTGTAACTACAGAGGCTGGAATTATAGCACATGGTTTGTCAAACCTGGAAGAGACATTAGTACATAGGGCATAGATCATCTGGGCTGGAAGCGTTGGAACTTTTAATGTTCCAAAGGGCAAAAAGGGATATTAGACCATCTAACCTAACCCTCTTTCACTATAGAAAAAGACATTGAGGTTTGGCTTCCTCTTGTCTCATCCAAGGTGTTACACAGTAATTGCCTGTCAAAGCCCAGACAAGCTAAGGTCTCCAGGTCATGGTTTATTGTTCATTCTTGCAAAGAGGAGATCCCATTTCTGTCTGGTTTTTTGGAAGAAAAGGAAGAGGAAGACATGAAGAAAAGGCTTCTAATCAGTATGATGGAGGTACCCTATGCTTCAATGTAAACTGAGAGGGCTTCTGAACTGCTAGGAATCCTGGCTGATCTCTCAATGTGCCTCCAGGATAGGAGGGCACAGGGTAGCTGGGGTGGGGGACTGGTTCAGGAAGTACTCAAGGGGATAGGGTTAGTGGGGGCGAGGATTCAGCAGCTGCTATCAGCTCATCAGTGGTTCAAGATGTTACTGTGATAGCCCTAGGGTGCTACTGTACTTACTTGTCTGTTATATAAGTCTGATGCTGCTCAGTGATAAGGGGCGTGTGGGTGACAGAAAAACAAACACTAAGAGGCAGACTCCCCGAGCTCTGAGACACAAGACCTATGACATAGTCCCAGTCACCTCTACGGTTTGTTTCTGCCCTTACAGTCAGAGTAACCTCGAAGGAGTCAGTTTGACTCTTTCTCAGTTTCTTCCTTTGTAAAACAAAGGGGTTTGAGGGGATGCTCTCTAATGTCCCTTCTTGCTCTGACATTCAATGCTCTGTGTTCTCAAGTGCCTCCAGCTCTAACGTTCAATGCTCTGCACTTCTTCCCAGCTCTGACACTGGGGCTAACTGATAGTCTTAGTCTATAGATAGCATATACATCAATCAATCGAAAGAGCTTTTATTAAATTCCTACGATGGGCAAGACATTGGGCTAGACATTGAAGATGCAAAGGCAAAAATGAATTAGCCCCGGCCTTCAAGGACTTTACACTCTACTGGGAAAAGAAGACATACCCACACAAGTAAACAAAACAAACTTATCTCGGAGGGTGCACTAACAACCGGGAAAACCAAGAAAAGGCTCCTGTACAAGACAGCACCGGAGCTGAGCCTTGAAAGGAGCTAGGGATTCCAAGAAGTGGAGTTGAGGAGTTCATCCTGGGCATGAGGGACAGCTATACAAAGGTGTGAAGGTAGAAGATGAAATGTCCAGTGAGAAGAACAATAAGGAGACCATTTGGATGGGACTCTCCAGGGTAGCTGGAGAGAATATTGGGAAATCACATTACTGGAAAGATGGAATGAACCAATCAACATTCATTGAGCATCTAATATGTGCCAGGCACTTTGTGAAAAGGCATTCAATGTCAAACACATGAGTTTGTATTTCATCCTGGAAGCAACAGAGGGCTGCTGAAGCATTTTGAATGGGAGAGTAACATGGTCAGAACTGCCTGTGCTTTTGGAATCATAGTTTGGCAGCTGTGTGGAGGACAGATTGGAGAAGGTGAAAGGATACCCATTAAGAAGCTATTGTAAGGGGCAGCTAGGTGGCGCAGTGAGTAGAGCACCCGCCCTGGAGTCAGAAGGTCCTGAGTTCAAATGTGACCTCAGACACTTGACACACTTAACTAGCTGTGTGACCTTGGGCAAGTTGCTTAACCCCAATTGCCCTGCCTTCCTTCCTTCCCCCCCAAAAGAAGCTATTGTGGGGCAGTTAGGTGGCACAGTGGATAGAGCATTAGGACCTGAGTTCAAATCTAGCCTCAGATACTTGCTGCATGACCCTGGGCAAGTCACTTAACCCTGATCGCCTCCAAAAAAAAAAAAGCTATTGTGAGAGTCCAAGTGAGAGATGATAAAAGCTGGGGGTGAGAGTATGGCTATGTGGCAGGTGGGAAAGGTTGATTTCCGAGGTGGTGTGAGGGCTGGGTGACTGAAAGTGGGTGAGCAAGAGGGGATGGGCAGGGAAAGTAAACCTCTATGCTGCTGAGCACAAAGAGGATGCATAGAAGTGAAGAACACTCAGGTCCATGTGTGCCTCAGTATGAATAGCCAGTGGAATGGGGAGAGGGAAAAAGGAAAAGAAATTACTGTAGTAACTGAGTAGGGATCAAGAAAAAAATTAGGGAAGATTGACAGCTTCTAAAAACCTCTTGTCAAACCTGCATTAGACCTAAGGCAGGGATGCTGACCAAGTGTAATGACCAATCTTGGCTCCAGAGGAGAGATGAAGAAGGAGCTCCTTCCTGTCAGTAGGAAACTGGGGGCATTATGGGTGTAAAATACTGCTGCACTGTCAGATGATGTCACCGGGTCAGGTAGTTTTACTGAACTAAGTTTCTTTATTATAAGAGAGGGATCATTTGCTGTTTTGTTCTGAGTGGGTTTTGGGGGGAGAATCCACAAATGACTGTGATACAAAAACAAAAAAGTTTGATTAAGTTCAGAATAAAATACAATTTACAAAATAATAATAACAAAAGGCATCAATCAAATGGAGGGGGGAGGTGAGAGAGAGGAGTTGGATCCTGCTTGGCATCCTTCCAGATTTCCTTTTTTTTAAATCATGAACTTGACAAACATCAAGAAGCACGAGCATCTCCATTGACAAAGAAGAACAAAGAAAAGAGGATTGCAGAAAGAAGTTCAGAAGGTGACACAGATAAGCAGACCAGTGCTGCTACTATGAGGTTCCATTTAATACCTACTTGAAAAAGAAACAATCACAGTCTAACAGAGTTTCGTGGCTTCAATGAAATTTTCTTTGTTAAAAAATAAAGTGCTTTGTAAGTCCTAAAATATTTTTAAAAGATGTCAGGCAAACCGTCC
The DNA here is from genome assembly GCF_011100635.1 of Trichosurus vulpecula. Taxonomy (NCBI): domain Eukaryota; kingdom Metazoa; phylum Chordata; class Mammalia; order Diprotodontia; family Phalangeridae; genus Trichosurus; species Trichosurus vulpecula. The sequence continues at coordinate 26,412 of NC_050581.1, read as the reverse complement.
CCCTCATGGAAGGTGTTAAACATGGACAAGAGTGACCAGGAGATCCCACTAAAGTCCTTTCCCTGCAGTTTTGTAAGGCTAGGCTAGATACAGACTGTCTGACTCAGTTGTACTGCTTGGAAGTGGACGGAGGTAGGAGAAGTTTGGTCATGGTCCCTTCAGGCTTCTGTGCTTAGGTCTGTGCTTAGGGGTTCAGGAAAGGCATCCAGGGTGGCCTAGAGATGCCAGGGGTGGGAAGTCTAAAGGGGCCTCCAAAAATACCAAGAATAATAATAAGAGGTCACATTTTTATCACACCTTGTGCTTTTCAAAGTGATTCCCTGTGGCAGGTGAAAGATGAAATGACTGAAGAAACAAAGGTTTCTGCTTCCAAGCATAGTAATTTAGTAAGCAATGTATGACAATTACATAACAAATTGGGACCCTGCCTCCTCAGATGTGGCACTGGACTCCAGATACAGGGGGAAACAGAATTTCATGCTGTAAAAATAATCAAATAAGACCAAATAATTAAAAAAAAAACAATCAGAGCAGCTAGGTGGCACAGTGGAGAGAGCATGGACCCTGGAGTCAGGAGGACCTGAGTTGGAATCTGGCCTCAGTTACTTGACACTTACTAGCTGTGTGACCCTGGGCAAGTTGTATAAACTCAATTGCCTCTTGCAAAAAAAAATTAACCAGGATATAAAATTAGGTAACTTGATTTCTAATTGGAGGAAAGATTAGGAATTTTCCTAGTTGATAGAGGGATGAGTAAACAGGTGCAGTTCCCTGAAATCAGAAATTGGAGTGTCCTGGTCCCCCAAGTGTCTGAATTCAGTCAAAGGAATAAGGAAATAGTAATTTATCAGTGTGGTTGTTGTTGAGTTGTTTCATTCATATCCAACTCTCTATGATCCAAGTTGGGGTTTTCTTGGCAAAGATACTGGAATGGTTTGTCATTTCCTTCTCCAGCTCATTTTATAGAAGAGGAACTGAGGCAAACAGGGTCAAGAGACTTGCCCAGGATCACACAGCTAGAAAGTGTCTGAAGTCAGATTTGAACTCAGGTTCTCCTGACTTCCAGGCCCTGCATTCTATCCACTGCACCACCTAGCTTCATGTAGGAATGTAAACAAAATGGTTCAACTTTAGTAAGTCCCTTGCAATTTCCGTTTCTTGATTACCTTTTCATGCTTCTCTTGATTCTTGTGTTTGAAAGTCAAATTTTCTATTCAGCTCTGGTCTTTTCACTGAGAAAGCTTGAAAGTCCTCTATGTTATTGAAAATCCATATTTTGCGTTGGAGCATGATACTCAGTTTTGCTGGGTAGGTGATTCTTGGTTTTAATCCTGGCTCCATTGACCTCCAGAATAGCTTATTCCAAGCCCTTCCATCTCTTAATGTAGAAGCTGTTAGATCTTGGATTATTCTGATTGTGTTTTCACAATACTCAAATTGTTTCTTTCTGGCTACTTGCAGTATTTTCTCCTTGATCTGGGAGCTCTGGAATTTGGGGACAATATTCCTAGGAGATTTCTTTTTGGGATCTATTTGAGGAGGCGATCTGTGGATTCTTTCAATTTCTATTTTGCCCTGTGGCTCTAGAATATCAGGGCAGTTGTCCTTGATAATTTCTTGAAAGATGATATCTAGGCTCTTTTTTTGGCTTTCAGGTAGTCCAATAATTTTTAAATTATCTCTCCTGGATCTATTTTCCAGGTCAGTGGTTTTTCCAATGAGATATTTCACATTGTCCTCCATTTTTTCATTCCTTTGGTTCTGTTTTATAATATCTTGATTTCTCATCAAGTCACTAGCTTCCACTTGCTCCAATCTAATTTTTAAGGTAGTATTTTCTTGAGTGGTCTTTTGGACCTCCTTTTCCATTTGGCTAATTCTGCCTTTCAAGGCATTCTTCTCTTCATTGGCTTTTTGGAGCTCTTTTGCCATTTGACTTAGTCTATTTTTTAAGGTGTTGTTTTCTTCAGTATATTTTTCAGCCTTTTTTTGGGTCTCCTTTAGCAAGTCATTGACTTGTTTTTCATGGTTTTCTCGCATCCTTCTCATTTCTCTTCCCAATTTTTCCTCTACTTCTCTAACTTGCTTTTCCAACTCCTTTTTGAGCTCTTCCATGGCCTGAGACCAGTTTATGTTTTTCTTGGAGGCTTTTGTTGTAGGCTCTTTGACTTTGTTGACTTCTTTCTGTATGTTTTGGTCTTCTTTGTCACCAAAGAAGGATTCCAAAGTCTGAGACTGAATCTGGGTGCGTTTTCACTGCCCGGCCATGTTCTCAGCCAACTTACTTGACCCTTGAGTTTTTCATCGGGGTATGACTCCTTGTAGAGTTAAGAGAACTATGTTCCAAGTCTGGGGGGATGCACCAGCTCTGCCATACCAGTACTCCTCCTTCCCCAAGAACCCCCAACCCGGACTGGGCTTAGATCTTCAGCAGACTGTGCACTCCTGCTGTGATCTGCCACTTAACTCCTCCCACCAGATGGGCCTGGGGCCAGAAGCAACTGCAGCTGTAGTTCCGTAGCTGCCACACCTCCACTGCCCCCGGGGGGTGGTGGCTGAACCACGAAGTCCTTCTTTCACTCCGTCCCCAGCAGCTTTTCCCACTAACCTTCTCTGTTGTCTTTGGTGTTTGTGGGTTGAGAAGTCTGGTAACTGCTGCAGTTCACTGATTCAGGGCTCTAGGGAAAGCTCTGCCCGGCTCCTGGTCTGGTTGGTCCACACCACCCATGCTGGGCTCTGCTCTGCTCTGCTCCCAGCTCCCTGCGGGATAGACCTTGCCCAGAGATCGTCCAGGCTGTCCTGGGCTAGAGCCCTGCTTCCCTCTGCTATTTTGTGGGTTCTGCAGTTCTAGAATTGGTTCAGAGCCATTTTTATAGGTTTTTGGAGGGACTTGGTGGGGAGCTCACGCTAGTCCCTGCTTTCCAGCTGCCGTCTTGGCTCCACCCACCACCTAACTTCAGCGATTGATTAGTACCAGGGCCAGTTTTCAGATAAGACATGTGGGTTGCTTGAGATGTATAATTGTGAAAAAAACCCTCACATCAATTTTCAGATCTTACTGAGTTTCTGGTCAACATTACCTAGGTCCTTGGTTGAGGGTGTCTAAGCAGCAGGGAAAGGTGGCCCAGTTTCCCAGCCATGCATGGCTAGGTTCAAACAATGTAATAAAGTTTTCTCACAATTCCCAAAATAGAATAAAATTTTCTCACAAGATAGAAATTGGACTGGTTCTGTAACTGAACGGAAAGACAACTGAGCTATACCCAGAATCGAGTCACAAGATGGAGTCAGTGTAATTCCCTCAATTCCCACGGAACTCTGCCCAAAAATCTATACTTGCATACTCTTTAACCCAGTGATGTCACTATTGGGCCTATTCTCTAAAGAGATCAAAGAAAGAGGAAAAGATCCTATATATACAAAGTATTCATAATTGCTCTTCCTATAGTGGCAAAGAACTGGGTACCCATCAACTTAGGAATGGCTGGGCAAACTATGGTATAAGGGTAGAATGGAATACTAGTGTGCCATCAGATATGGCAGAAGAGATGGATTCAGAGAAATATTGAAGAATTGTATGAGCTAAAGCTGAGTGTATTAAATAGAACCAGGAGAGTTACTTATATAATAACAGTAACATTACAAGACAAACAACTTTGAAAGACTTAACAACTTCAATTAGCACAATGACCAATCATGATTCCATAGGACTACTACCCACCTGACAGAGAGGTGATGGACTCAAGATGCAGAGCAGATGCAGAATTTTTAGACATGGCCAACATAGGAACTTAGTTTGACTATGCATATTTCTTCTAAGTGCTTTGCTTTGCTTCCAGTAGGAGAAGGGGTGGAAGGGAGAGAAAATAAATGAGCTAGTTATTTTTTTTTAAAGAAAAGAAAAAAGGGAGTATTGACCAGAGCTGATTCCAATCTCTCTTCTTTCCCCAGTCTAGTTCTGCTTTGGTGAAGTATAGCTGCTCTGCACCTGAATACTGGTTGGCTGATAGGAAATGCCAGAACTTGACTCCCTTAGTCCTATGGGACACATCACTTGGTCCCCTTATGTTTACTCAGTCTCAATATAGGACTTAACAACCATTGGTAAGTGTCCTATTGACCACTAATTAGTCCTTGAAATTAGGCCAGCACTTCAGCCTCCCTTGCCAGGAAACAAATGCCCTTGGTGGCATCTCTATGCTCTTTTCCCTACCAATGTTACCCTAATCCAAGGGAGCCAGAAGCTGTAGGAACTAAGGAAAATTTACTGCTGCATAGACCCTGCTGGCGATCAGGTGCTACTAGGTCCAGGAACAGCTAAGTGGCTTTTCATTCAGAGACAGGAATAGCACCATCAAGCTGTGCATCCACTCAAAAGAGGTTTCCCCCCCCTAGGTCCTGCACAGGGAGGGAACAGGCAAAGGCCTTCAGTTCCATGCCCAGAATTTCAGGTGGCCATCCCTGACTGGAAGGCTAAAATGTGGACTCTGCCTGAGAGTTCTCCAAGCCATAAGCCAAACCAAAGGGTGAGCCTGAGATCGCAGCCCAGAGCAAAAGCAGAAAGCCCCTCAGGCCAGGCAGCTTACCAGTCTATTTTGGTGCCTGGAGCATGCTGGGAACTTCTTCCTGGCTGCTGAGTGAGGGCTGTGTGGTCACTGCTGTTTAGAGACCCAGCAGCTTTGAGGACTGCTTTTTTTAGCTCTCCTATTTTTATGATGAAGACCAATCACCACTATAACTTTCATGTATATAAAATATGTTTTGTGGTTATAAAGTACTTTATAATCATTTGATCCTGAAACAACCTGTAAGGTAGCTAGGCAGTCTGGGTAGCTACCTAGTGATTGGCGTTGCCACCAAAGACTCCTTTCAGGAGAATATTTCATGGGAGTGGTTTTTTAGAAATAAATTGCTGTTGTTGAGTTGTCTTGGTCATGTCCAAGTCTCTGTGATCTCATTTTACATTGCCTATGCTTCCTAACATATCCCTTCCCTGTCCCCTAGACCCATCCCCTCTACTAAAAATTTAAAAGAGAAAAAAAGACACTTCCGCAAAACCAATTTATTGAAAAAGTTTGACATCCTACCCTGTGTTTCCTACCTATGGTCCCCCTACCTCTTCGAAGAAGCAAGGGGAAGTACCTTCTCATACTTCTTCTTTGGGGGTCAAGCTCGGTTATTGTAATTTCATAGCATTCCATTTAGCTGTGGAAATACTTTACAAAATGTTGTTTGAAGACTTAAAATTTTAAAATATATAATTTTATGATGATTAACATTGGTCTTCTCAAACATGGCTCCAGAAAATAGACGAGGAAATATTCCTCCCTCCTTTTACTGCAGAGGAAGAAGACTATGAACATAGAATGATGTTGTTGTCCAGTCATGTTCAATTCTTCCTAACCCTTTTGAGGTTTCTTGGCAAAGATGCTGCAGTGGTTTACCATTTGCTTCTCCAGCTCATTTGACAGATGAGGAAGCTGAGGGAAATGGGGTTAAGTGATTTCCCCGGAGTCACACAGCTAATAAATATTTGAGGCCAGATTTGAACTCAGGTCTTCCTGGTTCCAGGCCCTGTGTTCTAGCCACTGCACCACCTAGCTGCCCCATTGTAGAATGTACATATATGCAATCATTGTCCCTATGCATTGGTTTTGTTTAATGTTTTTTTTCCTCAGTTACAAGGGAAGGCTCACGGGAGACAGAAGAGAGATGAAAGGACTACATGGAAATGACTGTGTTGGATGTAAATGTACAATGATGTAAAAAATAAAAGGCATTATGAAAAGTTTCTCATATATATTGGTTAAGGAAGCAACATGCCTGAGCTGGCCCTGGTAGCCTTTGGGAAACAAATCTGCCTTTTCAACCACTGAGGATGAGGGTGAGCAACTGATATTCCTCCGTGTTTTGCTTCATAGAAGTCAGTAACCTTTGACCCTAAGGGTCTAAGCACCACTGGAGGGTCTCAGGCTTAGGCTGTAGAAAAGGGAAAAGGGAGAAAAAAGAAGAGGAGTCAAAACGAGAGTGAAAAGGAGAGAGGAGAGTAGAGGGAGAAGGAAAATGAAATATTTAGGTTGCAGAACAGCTCTGATTGTCCATTAAGTCATGCTCAGAAACTGGGGAACAGCTGTTAGTGCAGCCTCGCCTCCACCCTCCTTCTGGTTGCTTTGGACCAGCAGCCATGGCCATCCTAAACTGCCCAAAAGGAACCAGAAGTCCCCAAGGACTTGACACATGGAAATGAAGCTAACTTCCCTCAGCTTTACCTTATGCCCATTAGGGACTGCCTGTCAAGTCCTGCCTTCAGAAGCCTCCCAACCCCCACAGCCATGAAATATGATCTGAGTCATAAAGGAAAGAGCTGCTACCCGATTATTAACATGGTCTGACCCACTCTTGAATTTCTCTTCTTCCTGCTGCCAGCTTGCTTTTGAGTAGCTAGCATGGTGGTAACTTAGTGCCCCAAGCTTTCTGTGGGGAAATTTTTTCTTAACAATACTGGAAATCTCGTAGTCAGTCATAAATCAAGGGTCCCCTCTCCCACATACATACTGTTAATGCCTTCCTCTGAGATCACCTCCCAGTGATGCTGTACATATCATGTATATACACAGTTGTGTACATTTTGTTCCTCCTTATTAGAATGTGAACTCCTCCAGAGCTAGGAATGGTTTTTTTTTTTGCCCTTTTTTATAGCTCTATCATTTGGCACAGTGCCTGGCAAATAGTAGTTGCTCAATAAATGCTTGTTGATGATGATGATAAGGAATCTCTGCTCACTGCCCCTATGAGATGCTCAAAATGGGGAATAGCTATTTGTCTCTCCCCAAGCTCCTGGTGGGTTTGGGGATGGGGAAAAGTTGTAGCCCTTTTGGCAGCTTGAGGAAAGTCTGAGGCTAGATTAGGGCCATTTTTTAAAAAATCAGTGTACCCTCAGCCATTGAAACAACCGAACTTCTTCTGGAACTCAGGAGTGGGGCAGACCCTCATGGTATGAATCATTCATTAGTTCTAACTGATATCTCCTGAGGTTTAACAGTGATACTCAAAGAATGGCTCATTGAAAGGAGACTCACCTATCCAAAGGCAACTGCCTGGCAGCATCTTCTTGACTCCCAGCCCTTGGAGCAGATGAGAATTGTTCCTCCTGATCAGGGGTTAACTTATAATTAAACTTTTATTAAAGCAGTAGATTTCCCCTGCCTGATTTCAAAGATAATCCTTGGGGCCAATGACATGGTGCCGAGCAGAGTAGGCTGCAAGAGAGCTGCCCACATCTGCAACCACAAGGAAATGTGTGTGTGTACCTCATAGCTTGAACCAAGGGGTTAACAGACCTAACTGCAAACTGGTTGACTAGGGCTTTTAATTCCTCTTCAAGAAACATGGCAATGGTGGAGAATGAGGCAAATCACTAGAAAAGTTGACTGTGGGGTGCATATAAGGCAAAGGTATTGCTTCCTCTCTTAGAGTAAATATAACCCTTTAGAAAAGGGGAATTATACAAATAATTTTTTTATTTTTTTTGATCTGGAAGGGTCTTAGGGATCATAGGTTCATGAAGGTTTAGAGGGCAGCTAGGTGGCATAGTGGATAGAGCACTGGGCTGGGAATCAGGAAGACTCATCTTGAATTCTAATCTGGCCTCAGACACTTACTAGCTGTGTGACCCTGGGCAAGTCACTTAACCCAGTTTGCCTCAGCTTCCTCACCTGTGAAATGAGCTGGAGAAGAAAATGGCAAACCTCCTCAGTATCTTTGCCAAAAAATCTCCAAATGGGGTCATGAAGAGTCAGACACAACTAAACAACAAAAATGTTACAAACCTATCTTAAAAATTGCATTCCAGTGGCTGGCCACCCAATTGCTGTGTGCCCCACATTTTATTTTTTTGGCAAGATTTTACTCCTCCTTCCAACTACTGTGATACAGAGAATTGAACTTGGAGTCACAGGATATGAGCTAGAATTCCAAATAAGGCACACTCAACCCCAATGTCACTACTTCCCTTCTGTCTGAAAAATGAGGGTCTAGATGATTTTTAAGGTCTTTGCAACTCTGGATCTGGGATCTATTGCCTCTCTGACAAAAAACACTACCATTCCCCCACCTAGGTTAAGTCTTAGCTACTGTATTTCCAAACAAGAACAAGAGAAATCATTACCTGAACACAATCATACCCTCTAATTTTATTGTTGACTGAGATCTCAAGGAAAGAAGTATCTGCTCTGAGGGGATTTTTCCTTTTTGTCCTTTGTATTCTATGATTTAGCACAGTATCTTTCATAGTATCATAAAAGTCAAGCTAACAGGAATCTCAGAGTTTATTCAGTCCGACACCTCATTTTTACAGACGAGGAACTGAGACCTAGAGGTATTAAATGACTTATCTAAAATCATACAGGCAGCTCAGTGCCCCAAGACAACAGTGGGGAATTTTTTCTTAGCAACACTGGAAATTTTACAGAATTTTACTGTGCCTTCCCTGAGATTACCTCCCATTGACACTGTAGATATTTTGTTATGTACATAGTAGAAGAGTCAAGATTTGGGACCAAACCCTCCAACACCAGATGAACATTCTGCATTGGAATGGAAGTAAATTGCCTCCGGGCTAAAAAGCTAACTGAGGAAAGCCAGGAACTCAGGTCTCCTGACTCCTAATCTGGTGTCATCTCCACTATATCCTGCCCTCCACCCCTCTGGGATACTTTTAACAGCTTGAATAAGTCAGGCTGAGACTGAATTAGAAATTATTTTTGTACTGTTTATAGGGAGGAAAGAAAGAGATTCCTGGAGAAATGAATAAAACGTTCATGCCCATCTGGATGAAAATTCAAATTTACATTAAACAGAGAGGTGATTACTTGTAGTAGAAAAGGTTTTACAGGATTCCCCTGCACAGCAAGCTCCTCTTTGGATATTTAAAATCTGATTGTTTTTAAAAATTCAACTTATAGGAAAGTTCATTCATTCTTTAGAGCTGGAAGGGACTGTACAGGTCAGGTAGTCCAAAATCCTCATTTTACAGAAGTCTAGAGCAGTTAAATGATTTGCCCAACGTCATATCGCCAGTTAGTGGATCAACCAAGACTAGAACCCAGGTCTTCAGACTTCCAGGCCATTTCTCTTTCCATTATACAATGTTTACTCTCACTTAAATTTTCAGACACATGCTTTGTATCATGAGGTTTGTGTTATTCAATAAAAGGCGCTTTTCTATCACTCTTCAAACTGTTTTAGCGACACACTTATATATCAATAACAATATGTTAACTATACATGATTCTTATCTGTTCTTTGAAACAGGTCGATAAAATCTCTGTTTTGTGAAGTAAAGTTGAACCAGGGAAACAATATGCACGAATACACAATAGCTATAACCCTGTAAATGGAAAATACAAAACAAAAAAAAATATTGCAAATGATCACTGTGTAGTGATAATGACAAAATGTTTTCCTGAAGACATACTAAAAATGTACCTCCCTTCCCTCTTTGCAGAGTTAAGGAACTATAAGTGTGAAATTGCGTGGGGCCCTCCTTTCAAGATCCTCCCCCAGCTTGTACTACAAATCCCAAGAATGTTGAATGCTATGTCCAGGTTGGTTCAAAGAGCACCCTTTGGGTATCCACTTCCGAAGCTATAGCTCGACACACACACACACACACACACACACACACACACACACACACACCATGTGCTTCCCAATAACAGTCAATCAGTAGCTGGTTATAATAACACAATTAGCTCAAAGCTGATTGTGGTAACACAATTAAGTAACACAAAAGCAAAGGCATTTTCTAGGATGACATAGTTAACAAAAACATGGACTTGTGAATATTCGTGCCATAAACACAAATACACATAGCACATGCGGGAAGAATGGACTCAGACTTAGGGTCCCCTCTCTCTCCAAACTGCCTTGTATTCATTTTGCATACATCATGGATGTATTTATACCTGTACATGTTGTTTCTCTTGTTAGAGTGTTAGCACCTTAAGAGCAGGAAATACTTCGCTTTGTCTTTGCATTCCTAAGGCTTACAATGATGCCGGACACAGAGGAAGGGCTTTAGAAATGTTTGCTGATTGATTTACTTAGAGATTCCAGGAAAGAATGACCAGCTCTAACAGAAAGTTTCATCAAAGGCTATATGGAATAGGTAGCATTTGAACAGACCCTGAAGGAAAGGAAGGGTTTAAGCATTAAGATGTGGAGGATGCCATGTAATTAAAATATTTACACGGCACTTTAAGATTTGTAGAATTCTTTTTTAATTAACTTATTTTTAGTTTTCAACATTCACTTCCATAAGCTTTTGAGTTTTAAATTTTTTCTCCCTTCCTCCTTCCCCTCTCCCCTCCCCAAGACAGAATGCAGTCTAACATAGGCTTTACATATACATTCATATTAAAGATATTTTCACATTAGTCATGGTGTAAAGAAGAATTAGAGCCAATGAGAGGAACCACAAAAAAGAAGAGACAAAAAGAGAGAGCAAATAGTATGCTTCGATCTACATTCAGACTCCATAGTTCTCTCTCTGGCTGTGGATAATATCTCCCATCATGAGCCTTTGGGATTGTCTTAGATCCTTGCATTGCTGAGAAGAGCTAAGTCTGTCATAGTTGATCATCACACAGTGTGGCTGTTACTGTGTACAATGTTCTCCTGGTTCTGCTCCCCTCACTCAGCATCAGTTCATCTAAGTCTTTCCAGGTTTTTCTAAAGTCTGCCTGCTCACCATTTCTTACGAACAGCAGTATTCCATTCCATTCATGTACCACAACTTGTTCAGTCATCCCCCAATTGATGGGCATCCCTTCAATTTCTAGTTCTTGGCCACCACAAAAAGAGCTGCTAGAAATATTTTTGTACATGTATAGGTCCTTTTCCCATGATCAGCAGAATTTTTTACATAATAACCTTGAGAGTAGGTGCTATTGTTATCTTCATTTAACAGATAAAGAATCAGAGACCAACATAAGGTGTCACACATTTAATCTCAGGATCAAGCAACTAAGTAAGTGCCTGAGGCAGAATTTGGACTTGGGTCTTCTGACTCCAAGTCTAATCCTTTATAAACTGCACCACACATAGCTGTACAAATGCATAATGTAGTAGATTAATGTAATGGAAAAATACTGAGCTGCAAGAAATGAGGAAAAATACAGCTTCAAAGAGACATGGAAAGACTTGCTTGAACCAATGCAGAGTGAAGTAAGCAAAACCAGAAGAACTATTTCTACAATAATATCAATAGTATAAAAATGAGTATTTTTATTTAATATTTTCCCTCAATTACATGTAAAAATAATCTTTAACATTCATTTTTTAAAATTTTGAGTTCTAAATTCTCTCCCTCCCTGCCCTTTCCCCTTATTAGAGGGCAAGCAATTTGATATAGGTTATATGTGTGCAGTCATGCAAAACATATTTCCATATTAGTCATGTTGTGAAAGAAAACACAGATCAAAAAAGCCAAGAAAAATAAAATTTAAAAAGTGTGCTTCAATCTGCATTCAGACTCCACCAGTTCTTTCTTTGGATGTGGATAATATTTTTTATCAAAAGTCCTTTGGAATTGTCTTGGATCATTGTATTGCTGAGAGTAACTAAGTCACTCACAATTGGTCCTTGTACATATATTGGTCCTGGTTCTGCTAAAAAAAAATGAACAATTTTGAAAGACTTAAGACCTCTGTTCAACCCTGATTCCAGAGCCTAGAGCAGGTGCAGTGGCCACAGAAGTCCTGTTGCTCTCAGCTGAAGTGCCAGCAGTTCGCCATGATCTTCAAATGTTGTGGTCTAGGGGTGCTATGAATCCCAAAATGCAAGGGAAAAGGGCACGGGTCTGCCTCAAAACAATTCCACTACTCAAGCCTTCTTTCAGTCAGAGACAAGGTTTATTAAAACACTGATTGGGGTGGGCGAGATTCCTAGTGAGTATGCACTATTTGTGACAACAATACAAACAGGCCAGATTTTAAGAATCTGAGCCATTTAATGGGGGCAAGATGGGCACTTTTATACAGAAAGACTGTGGGAAGATCTGGATGGGACCTAGGAATGGCAAGTAGCTTGAGGTGGGCAAGGTGCAGACAATGAGGACCACAATGAAAGGGCAGTTAAAAGGATTATTGACTGGGATGAATGTGTGTATGTATGTGTGTGTGTCTGTTCTTCTTCTAGAAGAGGACCATGACAGCAGGGAAATGATGATATGACTTGCAATTGACTTTTTGATTTGAGGGAGGGAGGGCTGTGCAAGGTCACCAGCTTCACTTTCTCCTCCAGGGCCAATTGGGTCCAGTGGCCTGATATTCACCAGGGTAACTGGAGGTGGCCCAGGATGCATTAGGAGACCCTGGTCCTTCCAGGCTAAGGATTTTTCAGGTTCTCACTTTTTGAGTGAGGTAAAGCACATTCAGGGAATAGACCTCTTTAAGAAGTGAATTTTGGGGAGGCCATTGGGGTTAAGTGACTTGCCTAGGGTCACACAGCTACTAAGTGTCCACTACGCCACCTAGCTGCCCACTGGAATGAGTGATACCTCAGGGAACACCAGGGATTTGGGCTGTGTGGAAAAGTCCAGGGGCTTTTCCTTTTTGGAGTCTAGATCTCAAAGACATGGTCTTTTCCTTTTAGGGGTTCAGATCCCATCCCTACCACAAAGATGATGAATTAGACCAGGCCTGCACACCATACAGCTTGTGGCCAAAGGATTTTGGAAGGCCCTCAAAAAGTCAGGGTTGCTCATGCTCGAGTTTGTCACATGACCCATGGCAACCAACCATTGTCAGTCTGTCTCTAGTCTAACCCCTCAGTGACCTGAAGAAGTTTAGCCAATTTAATTTTGACCCCTACCTACTGCCAAGTTGTACAGGTCTGAATTGAACCTTCTAGTTATCATAATTGATATGATTCATATGATATGAACCCAGTTTGGTGGGGAAAACAAGTATTGTGATTGACACTTGTGTCCTAGATACCAATTCAGGACTCCTCCACTAGGCCTGTGACATTACAGGTGCCCCAGGTGCCATTTCTTCTTCAGTATTTATTGTGGGTATTTCTTCCTGATCAAGACCAAAGGTCTCAGTTAAATCGCCCACCTCCTATTCACATTGACTACAGATCTGCTTGCTTCTGCCATAGAAATCTCATTGAAATTGGTTATGTCTACTCTATATGTTTGTCAATATTCTATAATTTCAGCCCTTTTTGCACCACGAATTTCACTGCCTCCTATTCTGAAAACCAAGAAGAAATTCAAAGCATCTTCCTAGTGACAAAAAAACCCAAACACTGAACCCTCTTTTCTCCAACCTCTTGTCCTACAGTAAAGATTTTAACTGAGAAATCTGTGCTGCATATGTTGTTAAAAGAAATGATAACATTATACACATAGCTATATTTTATGTGGCTAGTCTCTTAAGGGCATTTTTTCAAGAACAAATTCCTCCTGGGTCTCCAGGGGGAGCGAGCTAGTTGGGGAGATACTGCTCCTGGGTAATATAAGGGGGAGAACACTTAGCTCACTTCTGAATTTTTAAAGCACTGTTATTTTCAATTTAGTTCAGTCAGTATTAAGCTATTTACAATGTGCATGGGTGCTGTGTGTAATCATTTCTAGAGTAATCATTTATTAAAGTAACTGTTGTGTTAATTACCAATGTTATTACATGAATGTTTTGTCTTATGTCTGGTACTCTGTTGTGAAATGCCGAATGTGTGAAATTTTCACATAACTATGACAATTTAAACACATTTTTACTCATCTCCAGCTCTTGTGGCTTTAATCAAGACAGAGATTCTTCCTTAAGTAGCCAGCTATTAGCTTTTGCTGCAGAAATGTAAACAAAATTCTCCATTCATTAATTTGCTACTCATTCTCCCAGTCAGACATTAGCAAGTCTTCAGTCCTGAACCTTGAAAATGTTTCGACTAAATATAGATATTTTTACCCAAACAATAATCAGCCTTTGTTTTTTTTTTTAATAAATTAGGAAAGTGAATGCTGTATGGCAAATGTATAATTGTTCTCTTCAAATGCCTGAGAAGGGCATTGGCAAAAGTTAACGTGTAGACATTAAAGGGCAGTTTCCCAGAGAAAGGGCAAGTCACAGGAGTTTTCCCTTGACATGACTCTTTTAATTTTAATAATTTACTAGAAAATCTGTGGAAGTCTTCACCATTCTATTGCAATCTTTCTTAAATTCAAAACAATTTTTAAATTCAGTTGTAGAGAAATAACTTTTCCATAGTTATTGAAAGTCCTTTTGTCTTCCAATTTATAGAAGAAGGATTAGGGAAAAGGAAAATTATGGAATCAAAAGTTTTCTTAGCATGAGATTTCTCTTATTTCTCAGAGAAACCAGACTCTCAATTAAGTTCTACTTGCTGAGGGAATTCAAGATGAACTTTTCTGGTTTTGTTAAAGATGGTAGTAAAAATGTTTGTGATAATTTTTACAAGTGTTTATTCTTTTAAAAGCCCTTGATAATTTTTTTTAAAAGTCCTTGATCAGGATCTAGAACAATTCCAAAAGACTCATGATGGAAAATGCCATCCACATCCAGAAAAGAAATATGGAGTCTGAACGCTGATTGAGGCAGACTATTTTCTTTTTTTTTTTTGTTTTGTTTTATGTTTTTCTTTTTCATGGTTACTCCCATTTGTTCTAATTCTTCTATACAATTGACTAATGTGAATTCTTCTATATAATGGTTAATGTGAAAATATGTTTGATAGGAATGTATATGTAGAGCCTATATTGGATCACATGCCATCTTGGGAAGGGGGAGGGGAGGAAAGGGGAGAAAATTTAAAACTTATGGAAGTGAATGTTGAAAACTAAAAATAAATAAATAAACTTACTTTAAAAAGTCCAGTGTGTTAGTTGTTGTTTTAAAATTGTTGTTAAATCTTGAAGGAAGAGGCACTGAACAGGATTCAGGTGCAATGGGAAGTTGGAGTCAAAGTGATGGGGCACTTGGGTGCTTGTGCTTGGACCCTAATTCTAACATTT
Organism: Trichosurus vulpecula; assembly: GCF_011100635.1. NCBI lineage: Eukaryota > Metazoa > Chordata > Mammalia > Diprotodontia > Phalangeridae > Trichosurus > Trichosurus vulpecula. Next base: position 11,375 of record NC_050581.1, on the reverse strand, counting down.
CTCCTTAGACTCTGCTTGGGTGCCTGTGCCTGGACCCCAATTCCAAAACCACATCCAGTTCTAAAATCACATCTCTCCCTAGTCTCAAAAGACTCTCAGGTGGCTCCTCTCCAGTTCAAGGGCATCATGCCTTAGCAAAACCTATAGAATTTATTGGACTGTCTGTGTATGTGCTAATTGACTGTGCACTGGGCCATAGTGATATTTACTACTTACTGACCTTACTTATCCTAGATGTAGTCAAATGTATACTCCCTTACATTCTCCTTGTCTAACAAGACATTTGATGAGAGCCATCTGGATATTCCCAGTCAGCCCTGACTGTTAGTTGACTTAGTGATGTTTCATGGTCAAAATCACACCTCCATGTTGCCCTGCCCGCCCCCCCAGGCTATTTCCCAGTGAACTCTGGGTAAGATACCTGTGCAGTAGATACAAAAAGTGCATGTTCTTTAAGAACTGACCACCCTTAACCACTCCCTAATCCCACCCCAAAACACCTAATTGACATGTTTCACCCCCAAATCTCTTATATAAACTTTCCTCACACCCCTGTAAGGTTACAGGTTCCCTAAGAACTCTTGCCCACTGTAAAGCGTAATAAATCTTTGCTACCTTGACTTAAAGAATGCTTGAGATTGTGAATTCATTCCAGGCAGCCCTGACCATCTCCAGTACTTGGGTCCTTGAGGGGCACTCCTCCTCAATGGCCCCATCTGGGAACTCCAGTCTTGGGGTTCCTGGACCTTGGCTCCCTCAGCCCTCAAAAAAAGGACCTAGGTTCAAATCCTGACTGACCCTGGACTTTGAGTTTCCTTATACAATGTAGGAATTAGCCATCACCAATTAGGTTTCTTCCAGCTCTAAATCTTTAATCCTGTAATTTGAATTTAAACCCTTTTTCTGACATATTAATTTTGTGACCATGGACAAGTCATTTAATTTCTCTGAGTCTTGATGTTCTCATCTGTAAAATGGGAATTATAAATCTGTCTACTTCACAGGGCTGTTGTGGGGACAATGTTCTATAAATGTGAATATAAGCTGCCCATTCTCATCCTGTGCATTTGGATGTGATGGGGATCATTGTTTTAAGTCTAGCAAAACAGTTGTCTGCAAGACTTTCAGATGTTCAAGGGATCAGAAAAATTTCAGATCACTTGAATCAGGATTTTCTTTTCTCTTGTCCCATTTTAAAACTTACTAATTTGTTCAATTCAGTTACATTTTATTTGCATTGTATTTGTGGTTAAATTTAATAGGAAATTTTTTCAATAAAACGACGTGTATTTTTTTTTTCAAAAAAGAAAAAACAGACCCACCTCATGACAGAGAAGTAATGAACGAATATGTAAAATAAGAAATGCATTTCAGGACTAATACAGGAATATGTTTTGCTTGACTGTGCTTATGTGATACAAGGACTTTGTATTTCCTTTCAATGGGTGTGAGAATGAGGGAGGAAGATAAAATGAATGCTGAAGAATTTTTCAAAATTGTAATATATAAATATCTGTGCCAGAGCCAGGTAATTTGTGATTGCTGCAATGTATTCCATAAAGTCTAAATTGTAGTTGTTATATCCCTTTTCATAATATGTGTAAGAATGGGTTGCATTGGCTTTGTTTGTACAAAAACTTTTCAATTTAACATAATCAATGCTATCCATTTTGCATTTTGTAATGCTCTCTATCTCTTCTTTAGTCATAAATTCTTCCCTTCTTTATAAGTCTGACAGGTAAACTATTCCCTTTTCTCCCAAATTACTTACAGTATGAACCTTTATATCTAAGTTATATGGAGTAAGATATTGTTTTATGCCCAATTTATGCTACACTATTTTCCAGTTTTCCCAGCAGTTTTTGAGAAATAGTGAGTTCTTATCCCAGAAGCTAGACTCTTTGGGTTCATCAAAAGTAGATTACTATATTTGTTGACTACTGCATCTTGTGTATCTAACCTGTTCCACTGATTCACCACTCTCTTTCTTAGCCAGTACCAAATAGTTTCAATGATTGCTGCTTTATTTTTTAAAATTTAATTTTATTTGAGACTCAAGTGCCTGAATATAACTACAGAATAAAGAAACAAAACATATCATAAATTTAAATATTGAAACTTGAATACAAAGTAAAAAAAAAAAGCATGTTGTGTGCATAGCAGAATGTAAGAGAAGATTCAAAATATATAACAATAGATTTTCATTTCACGAAAGCCTATATGATAAATAATACATGCTGTTTTGAGAATTGTCCATCTTTGCTTCCTTGTTGTAACAACAATTCAGCTAGCAGCTGCTGCTGAGGTGTAAGACCCAACAAGACCAGCAACATGAGCTGCCAGCACAGGTTCTTTTGATTTGCTTTACTAAGGAAAGTAACTTTAATGGGTTAGCAATCTCACTTTAATCAAAGATACATATATAAACACACTTAGTTGGGGAGGAAAAGCCAGCAACCTGAACTTCAGAGCAAATACAAACAAATTACAGAGACAATATAAACAGACCAAATGACAATTCAGTTAATAGAGAAGAACCAATGGGTCTGAGTTAGCAAAGCTGAGGGGCAGCCACAATGGCTTGCCCAGAGTCACACGCCACTCTTCCAGTGAGTGAGAGCCCCCAAACAAAACATCTGGGTTTCTTCAAAGCAGGGGGCTCTCAATAATGGCTGCTCAGAGTCTCCACATCAACAGTCCTCCAGTGAGTAAGAGCCCACCAAGGAAAAATGCCAACCTCTGAGTTTGTATACCCTGTTCAGGGTCAAAGGGAGTCACAACATAGGACTCAAACCCATGTGACTTAAAAGCTTTTGGTGTCACAAACATATGACTGAAACCCATGTAAACTAGGCTTTCCCTTGAGGCAAGGAGGTAATCAAAGATTCCTAAGTGCTCCAAAAGAGAAAACAGTAAAAAAGCCCCACCTTAATTAATATTACACTTGTGAGTTTTCTTTTGTTCTTTGTTGTGAAATTTTTACTTTGTTGTTTTTCCCCTCCCCCACCCCACTTTGGAAGGCTACAATAAAGTTTAGATATGTTTCTCTATAGCTATAGATATATACATACACATATACATATATACATACATATATAGACATACACTTTCCCAAACATACTCTACTCCTAATCTTTGTTTTTATATTTCTGTATATCTCTTGTTTTCTATCCCTCCTGATTCCTCTACTTTACTGGACTGACTACCTTGCCTGTCTCTTACTTGCTTACTCCTCCAAGGAGCCCTCCCCTATCCTCCCATTCCCATAAATCTAAACACCTTTCTATAGCCCCCTTTTACCTATTCCCTCATTCTCCCCTCTACAAATCCCTCCCTTGTCCTCTCCCCCCTCACCATACCCCTACCATTTTATTTCTTCTAAATTTAGACTTTTATACTCTTCTAAATACACATGTATTGTTCCCTCTTAAACCCATTCCCAATGAAAGTCAGTCACCAAAACTACCAGCCCTCCTCCCATCTAAATCCTGTTTCCTTTCATCTTCTTGTACCTCTTTTGTATAGAATAGTTACTCATTTCAGCTGTTTCTAAATGGTTTTACTTTTTAAATTCATATCATAGTCAGGTTTACCCCTCTCTTTCTTATGAGATCAACAATTATTAATAAGAATATTAGACATACATTTTACATTTTCTGTTAGATGAAAGGTAAACAGTCTGTTCTTATGAATCCCTTATAGTTAGTCTTTGGTATACACCTTACATTTCTCTTGGTTCTTGTATGTTAAATCTTCTATTAAGTTGAGGATTTTTTAAACAAAATCTTGAAAGCCTGAGAGTTTATCAAATGTGCATTTTTTAAAAATTCAATATAATACTTAAATTTGAAGGGTATGATATTTTCAGCTGGGGCCTCAGGTCTTTTGCTCTTCAATATTTTGTGTTCTAAGACCTGTGGTCCTTTAATGTCTCTGCCGCTAGGTCTTGTGTATTCTAATTGTGGCACCATCATATTTAAGTTGTTTTAATCTTGATGCTTTTAATATTTTATCTTTCAGCTGGGGGTTTCAGAATTTGACTATGCTATTCTTATGAGTTTTCCTCATAGGATCTCTTTTAAGTGGTGTTCTTTTTTCTATTTCTACTTCCCTGCCTTGTTCTAATGCTTCAGGACAATTTTCTTTAATTATTTCTTGTATTATTGTACCAAGATTCTTTTCTTGATCATAACTTTCAGTTGGTCTGATTATTTTTCTATTTTCTCTCCTTGATCTATTCTCCAAATCTGTTGTTTTTCTTATAAGATGTTTCACTTTCTCTTCTGTTTTTTCATTATTCATGTTTTGTTTAATTATTTCTTGATCTCTTATAATTTCACTGGCTTTGATGAGGTGAGGGCTCCATGTTTTAGGGGTGCTTGAGACCCCAAAATACCAACATGCTTGGTCCTGCTCAAATGAATTTGACTCAAGCCTTCTCACAGCCAAAGAGAAAAACAAAGTTTATTGCAGATTTGCCATGATGGGTAGTCTTGAGAAATCTCACCATTTGTGATGCCTGTTTTCACAAGCTAGCCAGATTCAATCTGAGGTAGATTGAATCCAAGCACCTTCATGGAGGCAAGATGAAATTTATAAACAGAAAGATTGTGGGAGGGATGTAGGGTGGTCCTGGGATGACGGGAGGAGGGGTTTAGGGAGGGTCTTGAGGAGGAGTCTAATGAGGAGCTTGATGGGACTGGGGTGAGGTCAGACTTCAGGAACCAAGAGAATGGAATTAAGGGTGAGAAGTCACTGAAGGCTACCTGGAAATACATTTTGATAGGATCAAGTGTGCGAAGTAGCCAGACAATGAAGGGCTAGGCTAGGTTAAGAGTAACCTAGAGATTTGGGCCTAGCAATAATGAAAGGCTTATGGTCTCATCAAGGGCAAAGATTCAAGGAGAATTCAAAGGGGTTCCCAAGGTCTAAACCCCATCAGCTTTACTTTGACCAATTCTAATTTTCAAGGTGTCATTTTCCTCGTTGAGATTCTGGATCTCCTTTTCTAATTGGTTGACTTTCCTTTCATAACCTTCTAGTTTTTCTTGGATTTTTTTTTTTTTTTAGTTTTTCCTCCATCTCTGTCATTTGATTTTTAAAATCTTTTTAAAGATCTTCTACAAATTCTTTTTGGGCAAGTAAGTGACCACTTAACATTGTTCTTTGGGGGTTTCTTTACTTCAATATCGTCCTCCCCAGTCATCTCTATTCCCATGATAGGTTTCTATGGTTGGATTCTCTCTCCTTTACCTGTGCATTTTTTTGTGGTAATAACTTGATTTTTGTAATTACCTCTAGCCCTGGGGTATGGGAAATGGTGCCTCTTGCCCCAGATCTCCCCTCCAGCCTGGAACCAAAGCCAAACCTCCAACCTCCTGTAAGTGCCCACAGCCAGGGGATTTCTGCCCCACTGTTTCTGCACTCACCAGGCATGTGCTGGTTCCTTCTCACCCAACCATTCTTCTCTTCGAAGCACAGTTAGGTCTGGCTTCCCTCGTCAGCAGGGGTCCCTCAATCTTCCTGGCTCAAACGCATGACTCCCCTCACTATCCCGGGGTACAAAGTTCCAGTGGCTGGGGCTGAGGCAGCCTCTGCAAGCCAACTAACCCCAGGGCTTGCAGCTAGTTGTTTAGAGGTTTGTCTCTTGTTGTTAGAAGGGAATCTAGCCTAGACTGTTTACTCCTCCCAGGGACCAAACCTGGGTCCTGGGATTTTTCTTCAGATCTTCTCAAACTGTCCCAGGAAGATCCTACTTGTGCCCTATTCTTCTATGTCTCTACCCACCTTGTTGCCCTAAGGTGCTATTTTAACTCTTTGTGGGGGAAAATCTGAGAGCTTGGAATTTTCTGAACTACTCCTCCATCTTCCTCATAGATGTCTTAAAATTGTCACGTTCAAAACTGAATTCATGGGGCATAGACCCAAGACGGAAAAAACATAGGCAACAATTAGCTGAATTTTTCCAACATTCCCCTCCAAACAACTTTAAAATAACACTTAAATCAAATTCTGGAGTGGCAAGCCAACAAAAGGTCTAGGTGAGGCATTTTCCAGCCCAAGACAACTTGGGAGGTTGGCAGGAAAGGTCTGAGGTGGTGGTTGGGCCAGATAGCAGGGCAGAAACACTAGTGCTTATTTGCCACAAGGGTGTTTTTGCACATGGGTGTTTATGATCACAGTTCCAGGACAGAGAAGAGTGCCTGTGGTCACTCACAAAGTAGCAGGGGCTCCGGTCCCAGTTGCCAGGCAGAAAGGAGCACTAGTGTTTGTGTCTGCAGGACATCAGGGAATCTAGTCACAGTTCCAGGGCCAAGAGGTACAGTAGCACTTGTGACAATAGGGGAACAAGGTCCCAGTCGTGGGTAAAGACCAGAGTACAGCCAAGAGAGCAGTGACCACACCTTTCTTTGGATTATACCACCTTAGAAGCACATAAAACTTACAGATACCCAGAACGTAGCTCTGAAACAGCAGCACAAAAACCTGAAGCTTGGAAAGGTGCCCCCTCCACCCAGGGAGCAGAGCCCAACCTTAACATAAAGTTAAAAGTCAAGAAATAGGCTGGAAAAATGAGCAAACAACAAAAAAGAACCTGATCATAAAAATGCTATTATGGTGACAAGGAAAATCCAGACAAACTCAGAAGACAACAATATCAAAACATCTACAAGCAAAGCCTCAAAGAAAATTGTGAATTGATCTCAGGCCCCAAAAAAAGAATTCCTGAAAGATCTCAAAAAGATTTCAAAATCAAGTAAGAGAGATAGAGGAAAAGTTGAGAAAAGAAATGAGGAGTGATGCAAGAAAATTATGAAAAGAGAGTTACATCTTGGTAAAAGAGGCACAAAAATACTGAAGAAAATAACACCTAATCATGATGGAAAATGCTAACCACATGCAGGGAAAGAACTACGGAGTCTGAATGCAGATTGAAGCATACTGTTTCACTTTTTTTTTTCTTTCTCATAGTTTTTCCCTTTTTTTCTTCTTTACAACATGACTAATGTGGAAATATATTTGACATGATTGTACATGTATGTCTATATAAGATTGCTGTCTTGGTGGGGGAGAGGGAAAAATTTGGAACACAAAATTTTACAAAATGAATGTTGGAAACTATCTTACATTTAATTAGGGAAAAATAGTATTAAATTTAAAAAAGAGAGAAAATAACACCTTAAAAACTAGAATTGGCCAAATAATAAAAGAGATACAAAATTTGACTGAGGAGGAACTCCTTAAAAAAGCAGAACTGCCTGAATGGAAAAAGGAGTAGAAAAATTCACTTTAAAAAAGAACTCCTTAAAAAGCAGAATTGTTCAAGTGGAAAAAAGAGCTACAAAAGCTCACTGAAGAAAATAATTCCTTAAAAATTAGAATTGAGCAAGTGGCAGCTAATGACTACATGAAGCACCAAACATCAATAAAATAAGTCAAAAGAATAAAAAAATAGAAAATGATGTGAAATATTTCATTGGAAAAACAATTGACCTGGAAAAGAGATCAAGGAAAAATAATTCAAGAATTATTGGACTACCTAAAAGCCAGAGCCTAGACATCATATTTTAAGAAATTATTAAGGAAAACTTCCCTGATATCTTAGAACCGGAGAGTAAAATAGAAATTGCAAGAATCTACCAATCACCTTTTGAAAGTGATCCCAAAAGGAAAACCCAAGGAATATTGTAACTAAATTCCAGAACTCCCAGGTCAAGGAGAAAATACTGCAAGCAGCCCAGAAGAGAGAATTCAAATATCATGATCCTGACTTAGCAGCTTCCACATAAAAGAACAGGAAAGGTTGGAATATGATATTCTGGAGGGCAAAGAAGCTAGGATTACCAAGGACCCAGCAAACATGAGTATAGACCTTCAGAGGAAAAAATGAGGATGTTTAATGAAATAGAGGACTTTCAAGCATTCCTGATGAAAAGACCAGAGATGAATAGAAAATTTGACTTTTAAATAAAAGACTCAAGAGAAACCTAAAAAGTTAAACATGTAAAAGCAATCATAAGGGACTCAACAAGATTAAACTGTTTATTTCCCTATATAGTAAGATGATACTTGTAACTCCTAAGAACTTTCTCATTATAATGGCATTTAGAAGGTGTATACATAGACAGAGGGCATGGATGTGAGTTGATTATTAAAGGATGATATAAAAATTATGGAGTAACAAAGAAGTATGCACTGGGAAAATAGGGAAACAAGAGAAAAAACAGGGAAAATTATTTCACATAAAAGAAGCATTCAAGGAAGAGCTTTTACATTGGAAGGGAAAATGGAGGGTGGGTGGCAGGCAACAATTGAGCCTTACTCTCATCAGAATTGGCTCAAAGAGGGAATAACATATACACTCAGTTGGGCATAGAAATCTATCTCACCCAACAGGGAAGTAGGAGGGGAAAGGGAATGAGAGAAGAGGATAGGACTGACAGGAGGGAGGGTGGAATAAGGGAGGCAGTGGTTAGAAACAAAATAGACTTTTGAGGAGGGACAGGGTAAAAAGAGAGAGAAAGGAAGGGAGGGAGGGAGGAAGAGAGACAGAGACAGAGACAGAGAAACAGGGGGAAAACTGGATGAAGAGAAATACACAGTTAGTAATAATAATTGTGAATGTCAATAGGATTAACTCACCCAAAAAAAATGGAAGCAGATAGCACAATGGGCTAGAAACCAGAATTCAACAATATGTTGATTACAAGAAACACACTTGAAACAGAGACGTGCACAGAGTAAAATAAGGGACTGGGGCAGAAATCTATTGTGCTTCAGCCAGGTTTAAAAAAAAAAAAAGCAGTGGTAGCGATCATGATCTTAGACAAAACAAAGCAAAAATAGACCTAATTAAATGAGACAGGCAAGGAAACTACATTTTGCTAAAAGGCACCACAGACAATGAAGTAATATCAATAGTAAACATATTCACCAAATGGCATAGCATCCAAATTCTTGAAGGAAAAGTTAAATGAATAATAGAAGGGAATAGATAGCAAAACTATATTAGTGAGGGACCTCAACATTCCCCTCTCAGAACTAGATAAATCTAACTACAAAATAAATAACAAAGAAGTTGAGGAGATGAATAGAATTTTAGAAAAGTTAGAAATGATAGATTTCTGGAGAAAAAACTGAATGGGAATAGAAAGTAGTACTCAGTTGTACATGGCACCTTCATAAAAATTGGCCATGTCTTAGGGCATAAAAACTTCACAACCAAATGCAAAAATATTAAATTCATCCTTTTCAAACCACAATGCAATAAAATTTACATTCAATAAAGATACATAGAAACATAGATTAAAAATTAAATGGAGGGGGGGCGGAGCCAAGATGGCAGCTGGTAAGCACGGACTAGAGTGAGCTCCCTACCTGAGTCCCTCCAAAAACCTATAAAAATGGCTCTGAACCAATTCTAGAACGGCAGAACCCACAGAACAGCAGAGGGAAGCAGGGCTCCAGCCCAGGACAGCCTGGATGGTCTCTGGGTGAGGTCTATTCCACATGGAGCTGGGAGCTGGGAATGGAGTGGAGCAGAGCCCAGCCTGAGCGGCGTGGACGATCCAGACCAGAAGCTGGGCGGAGGGGGCCCTAGCGCCCTGAATATGTGAGCTGCGGCAGTTACCAGACCCCTCGACCCACAAACACCATAGACTGCGGAGAAGGTTAGTGGGAAAAGCTGCAGGAGTGGAAGGAGTTCGCGGTTCGGCTTCCAGCCCCGGGGGTAGCGGAGGTGGGGCAGCTACAGCTGTTGTTACTTCCGGCTCCAGGCCCACCTGGTGGGAGGAATTAAGTGGCGGATCAGAGCAGGAGTGCAACAGCCTGCTGAAGATCTAAGCCCAGTCTGGACTGGGGGTCCTTGGGGAAGGAGGAGTGCGGCTCTGACAGAGCTGGCACCTCCCCCCCAAACGTAGAACATAGAACTCGTTATTCTACAAGCAGTCATACCCCACTGAAAAACTCAAGGGTCAAGTTAGTTGGTTGGGAATATGGCCAGGCAGCGAAAACGCGCCCAGATTCAGTCTCAGACTTTGGATTCTTTCTTTGGTGACAAAGAAGACCAAAACATAAAGCCTAAAGAAGACAACAAAGTCATAGAGCCTACAACAAAAGCCTCCAAGAAAAACATGAACTGGCCCCAGGCCATAGAAGAGCTCAAAAAGGATTTGGAAATCAAGTTAGAGAAGTAGAGGAAAAATTGGGAAGAGAAATGAGAAGGATGCGAGAAAACCATGAAAAACAAGTCAATGACTTGCTAAAGGAGACCCAAAAAAATACTGAAAATACACTGAAGAAAACACACCTTAAAAAACAGACTAACTCAAATGGCAAAAGAGCTCCAAAAGCCAATGAAGAGAAGAATGCCTTGAAAGGCAGAATTAGCCAAATGGAAAAGGAGGTCCAAAAGACCACTGAAGAAAATACTACTTTAAAATTAGATTGGAGCAAGTAGAAGCTAGTGACTTTATGAGAAATCAGGATATTATAAAACAGAACCAGAGGAATGAAAAAATGGAAGACAATGTGAAATATCTCCTTGGAAAAACCACTGACCTGGAAAATAGATCCAGGAGAGATAATTTAAAAATTATTGGACTACCTGAAAGCCATGATCAAAAAAAGAGCCTAGATATCATCTTTCAAGAAATTATCAAGGAGAACTGCCCTGATATTCTAGAGCCACAGGGCAAAATAGAAATTGAAAGAATCCATCGATCGCCTCCTCAAATAGATCCCAAAAAGAAATCTCCTAGGAATATAGTTGCCAAATTCCAGAGCTCCCAGATCAAGGAGAAAATACTGCAAGCAGCCAGAAAGAAACAATTTGAGTATTGTGGAAACCCAATCAGAATAACCCAAGATCTGGCAGCTTCTACATTAAGAGATCGAAGGGCTTGGAATGCAATATTCCGGAGGTCAATGGAGCTAGGATTAAAACCTAGAATCACCTACCCAGCAAAACTGAGTATCACGTTCCAAGGCAAAATATGGAGTTTCAATAAAATAGAGGACTTTCAAGCTTTCTCAGTGAAAAGACCAGAGCTGAATAGAAAATTTGACTTTCAAACACAAGAATCAAGAGAAGCATGAAAAGGTACTCAAGAAACGGAAATTGCAAGGGACTTACTAAAGTTGAACTGTTTTGTTTACATTCCTACATGGAAAGATGATGAGTATGATTCATGAGACCTCAGTATTAGGGTAGTTGAAGGGAATATGCATATGTATGTATATGTATGTATATATATATGTTTATGTATATATATATATAAGTGAATGTGTATGTAGGTATAGATCTGTGTGTATGTGTATGTATGTGTATATATATGTGTTTATATATGTATGTATGGTGGTGTATATTAATATAT